>NW_020799091.1:75330307-75380782 GCF_003259725.1 Athene cunicularia | reverse complement strand
TTTTTTTTTTTTTTTTTTTTTTTTTTTTTTTTTTTTTTTAAATTATATTGTAACTATCAGGTAGGCTGAAGTAGAATTACATGAGGTCTGTAATTTTTGTGAACTACCTACTAGCTAGTATTCTGGATTTGTATTAGTCAACATAAATATTTTTATATGAAAAATTATATGCTATTATAGCAGAAATTTCATGTGACAAATTCCATGAACAATACACTTTTTCTAGCTATATCAACAGCCTCCACTGGCTCTTCTGTCAAAGAATTTGCCCTAATTAAAATGTAAAAAGGGAGTGACCTTTTTAATTTTTTACACACTCTTGTATGCATTTCCAATGTGTATTTAGATCCTTTCCTTACTTAATAGTAACATAAATTAACCTAATTAAAAAATGTATTTAACTTCCCACAAGTACTCTGTGATCCTGAACAGAATTCTTAAGATTTTGGTAGGTTTTTGATCTACTCTCAACACCTCATGCCCCCAAAAAAACAAAGCCCAAGAACATACAGCACCAGTGCTGAACCATAAATATTCCTGGTGATAAGACCAAATCTACAAACAATTTATAAAAGAAGATAAGAACAAAATATCTATTGTATTTATAAGTCCATGCCACTTCTGTCACATTAAAACAGGCAGAAGTCTATGACAGAAGGCTAAACCCTCGCAAGAAGTTGTAGCAGGGTGGCTGGTAAACACATCCTATTTGGAAATATATAGAATTATGCCTGATAATTCAGTCTATTGTTACAAATAGGGTGCAGTGGATAGTTGTTGAGTAAGCCATGACAAAATGAAGCAGATGGAACCATGAAAAATATAATCACATCATCGAAATTCTGTACTGTGTGCAGTAAGTAATCATCACAAAGTTGTATCAACCACAACCAGTGTTTCCCATAAAAGTTTTAAGTTCTTTAAAACATTTTTGTAGCTGTTGCTGTCTTTGACATTTCAAGGGTTTGACAGTAGAAACCATGTGCAGAAGAGGCCCAGGCATTTTAGTTTAAGTATAAAATAGGCCATTTTAGTGATCTTAGCATGAAAAAATAGATGGGATAGATTAATGAGTAAGATCCAGTTGCTTTTCAGAGCTTTGACACAAAAGATTTCTTCAGACTGGATCTTTCATCTCTCTTTATATTGGTACATATAAAGCAACCAGAAAGAACTATTGAATCTCATCTTATTCTCTTCTGAAAAATGTAGATTTAATTCAACATATATAAATGTAGTTTAATTCAACATATAAGCAATGATAGCACACACAAAAATAATAAGTAAAAATACTTGATAAAGAAAAAATTATGTCAGAGTAGAAGACTCAAGTCTATTAATTTGATTCTAACAGAGTAGGTTTTTTTCAAATTATATGATGCATAGCTTCTATGAAGGAAATTAGAGTGTGTAATTTTTATTTGACCTTTAAACTACTGAAGAGCAAATTTATGAGAGTCATTTACATGGTGAAAAGGATACTACTGCTTGTAGCTGCCACTCCTTTAAAGAAATTTTTACAGAACTACCACTGTGCTAAAGCCAGGGACTTCCATTAAAGATGCAAGAAAACTACAGTACAATCATGAGTTTTGTTCTTGAAACAGTAACCTGAAACCTTCATGCTTTATGTGTGTGAGCATCAAGAACAAGAGATTTTAATTAGTAGCTTATTAGAGATATTATACAAAGGAAGCAGTGAGTAGGATAATATGGAAACTAACTTGAAATTTACATATATGCATCCTTTTGTTATTGTATAATCAAAGCTTTCGTTGCATGGTGAAAGCTCCTTTTATTTTTATTTATTTTTTTAATATGTAATTGGATTTGCATTTAAACAATTTGCACCTGCAGGTTTGTTCCAAAAGGCAATCATACAGAGTGGAACAGCCCTGTCCAGCTGGGCAGTGAACTATCAGCCTGCCAAGTACACTCGGATATTGGCAGATAAAGTGGGCTGCGACATGCTGGATACCACTGATTTGGTTGAATGTCTTCGAAATAAGAATTACAAAGAACTCATTCAACAGACCATCACTCCAGCCACGTACCACATTGCCTTTGGGCCTGTGATAGATGGAGATGTGATTCCAGATGACCCTCAGATTCTCATGGAGCAAGGGGAATTCCTTAACTATGATATAATGCTGGGCGTGAATCAAGGGGAAGGTTTAAAATTTGTGGATGGCATTGTAGACAATGAAGATGGTGTTTCCCCCAATGATTTTGACTTTTCCGTCTCCAATTTTGTGGACAATCTATATGGTTATCCAGAAGGAAAAGATACACTGCGAGAGACCATTAAATTCATGTACACCGACTGGGCAGACAAAGAAAACCCTGAAACGAGAAGGAAGACCCTGGTTGCTCTTTTTACAGACCACCAGTGGGTTGCTCCAGCTGTTGCTACTGCTGACTTGCATGCCCAGTACGGATCTCCAACATATTTCTATGCATTTTATCACCATTGCCAAAGTGAAATGAAACCCAGCTGGGCTGATTCAGCTCATGGTGATGAAGTCCCTTATGTGTTCGGGATTCCTATGATTGGCCCCACAGAACTGTTCAACTGCAACTTTTCCAAGAATGATGTCATGCTCAGTGCAGTAGTTATGACGTACTGGACTAACTTTGCCAAAACTGGGTAAGTTTGACCCCCAGCATTCCTTTTCGTTGATATCATACTTGTAAAGCAGTCAGTATCCTATTGCAGTGGCTTGAGACCTTGATCTTGCAGTGGCATTATAGAACCATTTGCGTAAGACAGAAGGTAACTGGGGCTTATTCATATTTAATAGATTTTTAATTAGTGTGTTCCCTCAAACTATTTTCTTTCAGTAGCTCACTGAGAATAATAGTGCACTGTATTTTTGATTCACAAAATAGGGCAATTATTAAGACAAAGCATGTCTCAGAGAAAAGGCAGCTCACTAAGATACTGAAAAATCAGAGGCAAAATGTCTGCTACTTGAAGAAGGAACTGTCAGGCAGATAGCACTTATCTGCTATAAAAGAAAGGAAGTTCTTGTTTTTAGTGACCTTCACAGGGATGGGGACTCAGGGAGGAATTGGAACAGAAAGGCAGACACTGGAAAGATTTTTCCCTCTGAGGGCTATAATGGCAATAATAAGTACTTGACTGGAATGAAGAAGAGACTCAGATATAAATTTTTCTTTGAGAAGGTTAACAAATTAATTCTGCTTACGAAACAAAGACATCAATGTTTTGCTGAAATAGAGTTGTAAGCATCAAGGAAAGAACTCTCAAAGCAGCTTAATCTGCGAGTGCTATTAATAATTTCTGTCCTGTTCCTATAAGCTTTCCTTTAAAGAGTATTGTAGTGTTTTACTTGAGTGGCAAGGGCTTTTTGTTAACCTTGAGTCTTCGGTACTGAATTTAAACAAAAATACTTGTGGCACAAAGGGGCTGTAAATCTTTCCAATGAATGTTTAATGGCAGGATTGGGCTCTGGAAGCTGCAGCTTTACTGCACTGCAGTGAATGGCATGCAGCTATATAAGAAAAAATCAGAGATGCCTACTGTGAAACACTCAGTGGCTTCAGCAGCTCTTGCAGCCTTTAATTAATCCAAATGATATTCAAGGAAGAGAGCTTTTGCAGTCTTAACAAAAACCTCAAGCATGAATTAAGTAAAAAAACCCAATCAAATGCTTCAGGTCAATTTATAAGGCAAAAAGAAAGCTTTTATTGCACTGCCTTTTAGGCAGACAGGTACTTTTGCATGCAGAAATCCCACAGTACTGCAACAATAGTGAACAAACTGTGGAATATTTAGATGTATTTGGCAACAAGAAGTCATCAGTATTGGGATGGGCAAACTTCAGGATGAAAGCTTGGTTTATGGACAGAGAATGCCACATGCTGGCTGCACTGCACACTCAGATGATTGTACCATCAGTCTGTCTTTCTTTTTATAGACGAACTGTCACCTATACATAGGGAACATCAGATTCTTATAAAGATACATCACTGGAATTATGGAGATGCAAGATCTCCACAGTCTCACTCCTATTTACGATTACTTTATGACTATTCCCTGTAGAATAAGAAGTCATACTTAAGCAATTTTTTAAGGCTGACAGGAGCATCTCACTGTCCCATCTGCCACCATTACTTGTAATTGCAAGCACTTTCCAGCTGTTGCTACTTGAAAGCTAATTTCAGCAGGCTATACATGCCATCACCCAGTTCTCTGGTTATGAACCCATTGTCATACTACACCTAAAGGTGCAACAGGTGCTCTGGGACAGCTGTCATTTCTGAAACTTCACCATTGCTGATGAGACAGAAATGGAACATATCTTCTTTTACAAATGTCGCTTTATAGACAATCTGAAAGATGTGTCATTTAAAATGACTTCTAGCTGGAAAATTTCAGTTTTCACAAGGAAAGGAGTAGAGCAACACAAGACACATTACCTTGCTGGCTTTTTTATTTGTGTATATGAACAATGATTAATTGTTCTGGAGAGTACAAGAGAATACTTGGAGGAAAATAATATTTTAAGATTACATTTGCTCTGCACCTCTGATGCCTCCAGTGGAAAATAAAAGTTTGCAGCCTAGAACAACAGGGGACGTATCTGCGGTAACCTTTCTTGCCTTTACTCTCCCACATGCAGTTTGGAATTCGTGTGCCTACTCAGGTCATCCAGCTCTCAAAAAGATTGATACGGTTTGAGACTACGTTGCTAGGGACTTTGTTTTGGTTTCTTTTCCACTTTCTTATAATTGATGGTTTCACATCCTTACTCGGATAGAACTTGGCTTGCTTTGTGTTTGCACCCATGGCAACACATATGAAAAATCTGTTAACTGAAAGATTTTATTATTCCACATTTCCTGGTAGGTAAGTCTCGAACATTAGAACTGCAGATTTATTTATTTCATTTTGATGTCTCTGAGACTTTTCAGCCTTGATGACTTTTCCACAGAGGCTGCATCCAGGTACTTATTGTATAATTACAGCTCAGGTGGTGCATCGTTCTGATGGACTGTGCTGGGCTTTTAGCTGACATGCCACCCGCTGCTGAAAAACACACATTGTTTAATGGGCCTACTGCCAAGGCTTCTTTTGGAAGGCAGGTCAATCTTGTAAAATCACTAGGTGTCAAAGACACAGCACAAGGCACAGAGCTTTTATTGTGTTTTACTTCCAAGTCAGTTACTGAAGCTAGCAAATAGGAGGTGACAATTAAAGTGTTTAATGGCAAATAGATCGTGCTTGAAATGAATACCTGGAAGCTGCATTTTTGCTAATCTATCTTCTACCTTGCTGTTACTTTTTTTCTTTCCTAACCAGTGGGTTTGGCCTTTTCAAAACTATGTTTCGAATATACCTTAGGAATAGTAAAGCAATTTATTACAGTGTAGGTGTGAGAAACTACATTTGGGATACAAAAATGACATGGAAATACAGCTTTTGATTCCACTATGCGCAAAATCATATGTGAAAGCTTCATTAAGAGGTGCACTTAAAGCTTCAGTCTGGTGCCAGTAGTACTATCCTAACTGTAATGGTAATTTTATATGCTTAAATGTTCTGTTAGGGCCATATTACATCCTTTGCAGATGCATCAGCAGGGGGATAGTGAATGACATGAGAGGATGTGTGCCAGTCCTTCACAGATACTCTGCCAGCTACACTCTTATGAAGCAGGATTTGAAGTTTTATAGAGCAGATATCAAGCCATGCTCTCATTAGAGGCATCTATCAGGTTTCTAAAAATTAACCTCTTTTGAGGAGTTACAATACTCTATTTTTGCTCCCATTCATCCACCTCTACCTAGGCTGGTAATGGGAAAGATAAAGGCCTAAAGGATGTATCCTTCTTTTCTTTGTAATTCAGATAAATACTCCTGAATTATTTCACTAACATTGATTCTGAAGCAAAAAAACTGAGTTATTAAGGATGTCTATGTTTTATATTCAGTTTGGCTTTCTAATGAAAGAGACAATTAAACATACAGTGACTAAAGCGTATTTTCAAATTAATTCTCTGTGAACTCCTTTATGAGGCTGTTGCATTTCTTTTTGATATTTTTGTCTGAAGAAATAACTGTCTCCAATGGTCAATCTGTGTTAGTCAAACAAAACAACGTACTTACGGTTTGCTTTCCTTAGTAGTTAATAATACCTGACTGGGAGCATGGCAACAGTGGGACCTGGTGATAAGTGAGGAAAGGAGGTAAAGGAAACTATGATTGTGTACAAGTGCTTGAGGCAGGAATGGCTGTACTGTTATTAATATTGTGACAACATGCAAAATGAGTGGAAGCATGAAGAAATGCTGTAGGAGGGGTTTTTTGTTTGTTTGTTGGGGGGGGGGTGTTGTTTGTTTTTTGTTTTTTTTTTTCCCCCCACATGGAGAAAGGATGACTGTTGAAAGAAAATAAACGCTCAAGGGTCCTTTCAGTGTCTTGGTGACAGAATTAGTATGTAACTGTTAATGCTCTCCAATTAAGTTAGAGAATGACACAAAAGAATAAAACACTTTAAGTGATTTAATGTAACAGTTCCATTGTCCTGACTGATAGTTAATGTGGTTACCAAAATAATTAAAAGATGAGTGGTATTTCAACATGTTATATGGAATTCAGTATAAGAGAAAAGTTCTTATGATTCTACTTCATTCTTCCGGTGCCAATATCACCAAATATTAAATACTTAGTTCCCTCAGTTGCCCTCCACATCAGCTAATAATTCACCCTGTGAACAGGAATGTGTGTTGTTCATCAGTCAGCATCCATTGCAGACATGTTTACTTTATATCACCTGAGAAAAAAAATGAACGCTTTGGATGTACATTTGTAGCCCATGAGGTGTGAATTAAATGGCAATAAACAGCAACCTGTTAAATTGAGCAAAATCAGTGCAGGCTGAAAGTGGGGAAAGAAAGTGGCAGGTGAAATCAGATGATTCTGCACATTAATAAAAAAATACTTTCAGTAAGAAGGACCATTATATGGTCTTCTATCATATGAAAGACAAGTACAAGCATTTCATTTTTTGATGGAGAAGCTGTTTAAATTTAATTCTAAAGATGATGAAAATAGAGAGAAAAAATAATAACAATAAACATCAGTATTGTTCTAGCAATAGGATTTAGGAAGAAAAAAAGCCAGCTAGTAGGATTGGGAAGCAAGTTATCTAGTCCCTATGAGAGCCATTACTGGAAGAAGTACAGAACTGAAAAAAATTATTCAGATTACATTTTTATCACCATGATTGCAGCGGGTTTTTAAAGGAAGGTTTCCTAACAGCCTTTTGTCCTCAAGAATGTCCAGAAACACAAAGGTGATGTGAGAGGCTAAAAAATCAAAATAAAATTTGAAGTTAAAGGAACAGATCAAAAGTTCTGCCAAACAGCTGATCCAATAGGAGAAATTATTTTCTGCCTATGTATAATACTGGAAAGATATTCATAATAGGACAAACTGCCCAACTACCCAAGAAAAAGACTTAATATGTCATATATTTTAACCTTATTTTATAAATTGTCTCCAGTGTACATAGGAGGAGGGCCAAGGAAAGTAGAAATCCTGTTATTTATAGCTAGTGAGTATTTTTGGTAAATTTTCATTAATCTGTAAAACCAAGATATATGTATTATTGGATCCTCTATTTAGGATGTGACAATTATTCAATTTTCTTGTGGAAAAAAAACCACCAACAAACCCACAAACCATCATCGAAATTCAGACAGAATATTCAGGCCATTTATTCAGTTACTAAGGTGGTCAACCCTAGAGTTGATGCCAATGGCAGAGTTCTGATATCCTCAGAAAAAAAATGACGTGTCTGTAGGTCTGGATGACTTTTTTCTGTTCCTTGGTTCAATGAAAAGATTCATGCCCATACACAGCCATGTAAACAAATCCTAAAATACAAGACTAGCCCCGTGTAATGTAGTTTTCTCTCTTTTGCTTGGAGGAAGTGGCAGCGTAATTGGCTATTCCTAATAGTTAAAAAGGAGAAATGGAGGCAGAGAATGGAAGAGAGGGAATGGAAGGGGAGGTTGATATTTATTTGTTTTTCAGGCTGTTTGTAGGGGAAGGCAATACTAATTTTAAAAATAGTTGATAAAATCACCATCTGCTGTAATTTTTATAGGGCCATAAAATAAAACCAAAAACCAACCCATCAAAAACGAATCTGCATGTCCACCTTGTCTCATTGAAATGAGTGTTCAGCTTCATCTCCTGTACTGTGTATCAAGAACACCTCATTTATATGAGCTAGCTTAATTTATATGTTTTCTGTACGACCATTCCCAGAGTCTTTTGTACTGTGAATCCAAACAGCAAGTAGGGAGAACACAAGATGAATTTTGTGCTGGAACTCCTGCAGTATTTTGAGTTTCTGACAAGAAAAATTTTGATAATAACCTTGCTGATTTTTAATTTGCTTTAGAATTTATGTGTTGAACCCCAAAGTACTGTAGTAGCAGATATATTGAATTGGGCCAATATCTTCTCCTCCGGATTTTCCAAATCTTTCAGTCTGTTCTTTAAGAACAAAATAAATAATACTTTTATTTCCTTCTTGAATGCATGTTAGAATCCCTCAAAGTAGCAGCATACATCTGCTGCAGTACTGTTTGGAAGCGGATATTATTCCTTTAGCTTCAACTAAGATGAACAATTACTAATCAATTGTCTTGTTCAGAATTAACAGAATTTGCTATATATATCTTATATCTTTATATCTTACTGAGATGGGAAAGATTTGATACAATACAATATTAAAAAAAAAAACCACCACAACCAAACCACCCCCAAAAATACCAAACACCTAAACCCACAAACATAAGTAAACCAAAGCATGAAAATTATATAGAAAAAGAATTCTTCTTTTCACTCAAAAAAAGTAAGATAAATTCTTTCAGGGAAACAGATGAATACAGGTATCATAATATTATTAAAATCAAATTATCAGTCTGATTTAGGAACTAAGGAATAGCTCTTTATGAGCAGCAAAGGAATGCAATCATGTTCATGAGCTTTTGAAAATTGAAAAAGAATAAAACTAAGACACTTTACAATCTGTAGCAGTGGATCTTGGTATTCCCGTATCATACATAACAGTATATTGGAAGAAAAAGAAAATATTAGAATCATTTTTGCAGGAAATAAACTAATGCATATTGGAATGGAAAGGAGAATGGGAAGTTCTCAGAGTAATGCACAGAAAATGAATCATGTATTTTCAGTATAATATCTCAAAAAATCCCAGAAAATATTTTTTGTTGCAAAAGCAATTCAAACTCATGCACAACAGAATATTAAACTCGATAATAGTAATTTTAAATTTCTGTATTTTTTCAAGCTAAGAGGAAGTCACTTTTACATAAAGTTTACTAATTATTATAAGGATACATAGACATTAACCACATTTAAATGCTTTTTGTGGCATTGGTTTGCCGTTATTCTGAACCTGTGAGAAGAAAAGAAAAAGGATGAGAAAAGCACTATTTCAATTAAATATTTGCCTTACTAATTTTGAAATTATCTGAATAGTGTACTACTCTTATCTCTACTGCTATTTAACTATTATAGAACTTGTTCATCTCAGCTAATATATTTCTCATCCCCACAAACTGGGACAGAATTAAAGCTCACTGTCCTATGGCCATTAAACATAGTTATTTAGTAGCAATGAGAACAGAGAACTTTCAAGTAGTAATCTGTTAATGCAAAGGGTGGAAATATTTGCGACACACAAACACTTCAAAGGTTTTTCCTAAAGTAGGTAAATGAACAAAGGGGAACTAATTGATCAGTAAAGGAACACAAAGATAAATACTTCCCAGTTGCATGTATTAGCCCTGCTAGTTCATGATTTGAGGGCTTTTTTATGAAATATACACAGCTAGTATAAATTCTTATGGTCACATGGACTTCTAATATTGCCATAGGGATTAGATGCCCATATTTATTGCTTACAGCAGTGGAAGTAGTGGTATCTTAAATTAGCAAGTTAACATCAAACCTTGAGAAGAGCTGAACCTACACCTTTACTATGGAGAAAGGTAGTAGCTCTCTAAGACTGCTTTGGCGTATGATGATCAGAGGACTTCAAATGAACTTTTGGGAGCTGAAACACAACCTTTTCTTCATTTTCATGTAGAAAAGTATTATAGTGTCTGAGATGCACTGTACCGTAAGTAATTTCTCTTTTGTTTAACATCTGGGTTTTTTTAGCTTCTGCTTTTAGGTTATGTTAATTATCAAATAAACTATTAACTAAAGGGTGGAGGGGTTTTTTTGGTTTTTACTTTTGTTTTTGGTTTTGCTTTTTTTAAATTACTATATATTGCCTGTTTTTATTTTTGTAGAGATCCAAACCAGCCTGTTCCACAGGACACAAAGTTCATCCACACGAAACCCAACCGCTTTGAAGAAGTGGCCTGGTCTAAATATAATCCTAAAGATCAGCTTTATCTGCATATTGGCCTGAAACCCCGAGTTCGTGACCACTACCGAGCAACAAAGGTTGCTTTCTGGTTGGAGCTTGTACCACACCTTCACAACCTGAATGAGATATTTCAGTATGTTTCCACAACAACTAAAGTCCCCCCTCCTGACATGACATCATTTCCTTATGTGACACGACGTTCTCCTGGTAAATTGTGGCCAGCCACCAAACGCCCAGCAATGACACCTGCCAACAATCCCAAACATTCAAAAGACACCCATAAAACAGCTCCGGAGGATACAACAGTTCTGATAGAAAACAAGCGAGATTACTCCACAGAGCTGAGTGTCACCATTGCTGTGGGGGCATCCTTGCTGTTCCTCAATATTTTAGCTTTTGCTGCGTTATATTACAAGAAGGACAAGCGGCGTCACGAGACTCACAGGCGCCCTAGCCCCCAGAGGAACACAACCAATGATATTGCACACATACAGAATGAAGAGATTATGTCATTGCAGATGAAACAACTAGAACATGACCACGAGTGTGAATCGCTGCAGGCCCATGACACACTGAGACTAACCTGTCCGCCTGACTACACGCTTACTTTGAGAAGGTCCCCAGATGACATCCCGTTAATGACACCCAACACCATAACCATGATTCCAAATACATTAACAGGAATGCAACCTTTGCATACTTTCAACACCTTCAGTGGAGGACAAAACAGTACAAATTTGCCCCATGGACATTCGACCACTAGGGTATAGCTTAGCCGTTCCCCCTCTACCTTCACAAGCCACTTGGAAGAAAGAAAAAACAAAAACAAAAAAAACAAAAAAAACAAACAAAGAAGAGGAAAAAGTTATAATGCCATCAGTTGAACACCTTGTCAAAATCTGAAGTAAAAACAAATAAAAGAGAAGGACAGTCATTATTTTCTTACTGATCCTTCCCACAGAAAACTCTCTGATGTTAAAGATCAGCTACAAACCCTGTGAAATGTGAAAAGTGTACATTGCTGTTACGATACTGCTTTAAGATCTCAGCCACTTTGATTGAAAGTTGAGGCCAGAAGATGTCACTTAAAATGGTGTTTTGAGTGTAACAAGCAAAGCAGTCTTCTGGAACACAGAGCCAGTGACTGTACAGGTGTTTTGGTTTGGGTTGGGTTTTTTAAAATAAATAAAACAATAAAAAAAATTCTTTATGTGCCATACCATGAATGGCCCTTGTTAAAACAAAGACATCACCATGGGGCTTTTACCCAGCATATGAAGCTGTAATCCAGATGGGGGAAGTAGAGTTTTATTATTAAAAACAAAAATGAAAAAAAAGAGGAGGACTGACTATGCAGTAAAATACGTATAGTTCTGTGCAAAGAGATGACTTGACAGCCTGAACTATATTTAAAGAAACTTTGTAAAAATGTACATAGCTGTGAGTTTAAAAACAAACAAACAAACAAAAATTAAGAAGCTTTTATTGATGTTTTCAGTTTGAAAAGAGCTTTTAGAAAGATTGTGCATTCAGTTGTGACCTATGTGTATATACATTAGTCATATCACCTCTGTTTCCTCCAAGCCCAAAGGAGGAATTTCTTCTTAATTACTAGTGGTAAACAAAAAACATGAATTTTTTCTAACATGTTTCATTTATACGAGGCCATGGAATCATGCAGAGGATACAGTTGTCTGTGTGACCTGTGTATTTTCTCTTACAGGTTACACTAGTGCATGTTAAAGTATTCATAGGAGATTGTTGTTCTTTTCTGAAACTTTTTTTCTATAATTTAATTTTGTGTTAGCCTTTGTTAAATTGCAACACAGCAATGGATTGGAAAATGAAAAAAAAAAAAATACACAAAGGAAATAATTACTATTTTAAGCTTGTTGAACTGAACAAAGAAACATCGAATGGTATATGTTCAGAGTCCAGTTTGTAGTTCTTGGTTATTGTGATACGTTAGGAAGACTTTTGTGCCCTGACAAAAGCAAAGAAAGCCTGTGTTTTGATCAGCCTTGTCTGAGGAAAACTAGCTCTATATTCACCAGCAGTTGCAGCAGAATCTCAGCTGAGGAAGCACCTTCTTAGCTTTGCTATACAAAATAAAACCACATTTGAAAGTGGGGTATGGTGGGTTGATTGACTGTCTGATTTTTTAAAGTGTTCAGAAATGATCAGTGTGTAAAGAACTTGTCTGCCCAGTATCCTCTTCTGTGCTTGACAGCGTACCCGTCAGAAAATTCTTGCTGATTTATTACACAGCACTCCCATAGTCAGTGAACATTATGGAGAGAGAAGCAGAGACGTCATCAGCTATTCTGCATCTGAATAAAACTGAAAATCCCAGAGAGCATCACTCTCAGGAAGGGTAAAATTCTTAACTGATTATTCCCTTCTGCCCTTCCTTTATTAGGAAACCAGGGGCCAAGCAAAGCTATCAAAGGAACTTAGCAGTTTGATTCAAACAACTGATTTGAATGTGAAAAGCTAGAAATGAGTTATTGCAGATGAAGATTGCTTTATATTTTGTCTTTGAAAGTTCCTCCATCATTGAGAGATAGTAACCAAAGATGTTTGAACAAATTGGTCTGTACTTGAACATGATTATCCCAGATGTATTTTCTATTATTAATTCACAACTAAGCTGCATCAATATCATATGTCCCATAAATATCGAACACAAGATGCCTTGTACCTCTTCTTGCTTTCTATGCTTTTTGTTTTCTAATAAAACATCTTGGAATAGTCACCCCTAAAAATAAAATCAAAGACAAAGTGATTCACTGAGGTCTATTCACCTGCACAACTCCTTGTTGTAGCAGCAGTAAAACAGATTCTGAAGGAAAAAAATAAAAAGAAAGTTAATGACATGATAGAAATGCAACATGTGGCTGACATAATCTTTTATCTGTAATAAATGTGCTATAAACCTGACCTGGATGCTCAGGTTGGAATGTGATGAAGCAACAACCCCAAACTACAACTAGTAGCAAGTCAAAAACTGTTATTTTTCACTGATCCATCACATAATATTGATTAATGCTGACTCTATACCAGGCCATTTCCACCACCTATGTAATGCCTCAGCTGAGATGCAGCAGTTCATGACTCTTAAAAAAAAAGGTAAAAAAAAAAAGAAAAAAAAAAGTAAAAAAAGGTAATGGTGCTTGGCATCATAATCAGTTGGGTATGTTTGTAATGTGAATTACAGTATTTGTTTAGTACTTCCAATTGTCTTCTGCTAGCAATATGTACAGTACTGTGTCAGGCTTGTGACATTTGGGTTAAAAAAAAAAAAAGTTCCTGTAAGTGAATGATTTTAGCTTTTAAAAGTAATTACAATCAAGTTGATTTAATAATTTGATACATCTGGACTGATGTATGATTTATAGAGGAAAGAGATTTATAGGGTCTTCATAGAATTCTATAATAATGATATCAAAATATACTTTGCAAACTGTAAAAGAAAAACAAAAGTACTTTCCCAGGCTTATATTCTTGACCTTAAGAGGCACACAGGGTTTAATGGTTTCTTTTGTTATTGTTTTGCGATTTTTTGTTTTTTGCCTTAAGTAATGATAGAAGATATATATGGCTGGACACATATGTATAAACTTTTCAGCAGCATTTTTAATAATAAAATATCACAGTATTTTCTAATGCTTTGTGCAAAGAACTACGTGTTCATCCTTTTGTGTAGAAAGTCTTTCAGAGGTGTGTTTTCTGCCCCATCTTCATTTCATTATCTAATGTAAACAATGCCTTGATACACAGTACAAAAATATTAAAGTAACAGAGGTTGCACTTTTAAGTTAGCATTGAGTTTTCATGGCTTTTGTAGTCTTATAAGCCTGCCA
The DNA here is from genome assembly GCF_003259725.1 of Athene cunicularia. Taxonomy (NCBI): domain Eukaryota; kingdom Metazoa; phylum Chordata; class Aves; order Strigiformes; family Strigidae; genus Athene; species Athene cunicularia. The sequence goes on along the minus strand of NW_020799091.1, from coordinate 75,366,478 downwards.
GTAAAAGGAAAGAAACGCAGACAATGAAGATATGAGAATAAGCTCCATATATTTATTACCTGTATGCACTGCAATTCCCATTGAAGCAATGGTTTAATTGTTCTGTTAGTATTTTCTGTAGCGCTAAAAATGCTTAGGTAAGCAGCTTCCCATATTACTGTATAGCTTAGCAGCTGAAAAATGTATCTTCCAAATTAGGGATCAAAATAATTCAGATAAATCTAACACATCCAGCCTCCATGAGTAAATACACTTTCATTTTATATTTAAAATTTAAATAAACAATGAGTTTTGTTAGAAAAAATATGTAGGAGTAGCAATATAAGTTACTCATATATATTTAAGGGATTTACATATATTGCAGGTATGTTAATATCATTCTTCCTTCAAAAGCTGAGTAAGTAATATAGTTTGTTCTTTTATGCTGTTAAATTCCATTTACAAGCCAGGTTTCCTTTCACTGGAAAGGTACATAGACATTTTAGTAATTTGAGCTGGGTATTGTTAGCTTTCTGTAACTATTCAGCTGAATAGAGGTACTAACAATAATGTTTGATGAATTTTGAGCATATTGTTGAAGAGTATTTGCAAAAAGCAAATTCTGAATGATTCATATCAGATTTTTGATATGAAGAATCAAGCTTCTGAGATAGAAACATATTATGTGCCTACTGACCTAATCAAGCAGCTTGAATTTTGAATATTGAATTTGTATATAAAGCTTTTGCAAATAAACTGCAGATTTAGAATTGTTCAGTAAATATGTTTAATTACAGGTACACTTCAAAATTCCACAGCTTGCTCTGAAATAATTCATACACAAGAGAAGGGGTTACAACTGTGTCATTTCTGTGAACTGTTCACCTTAAATTCTTGGGTGAACTGAATAAATAACCTTCATTTCAGTTAATCAATTTCACATTAAAAAAAGAGAAAAGCTTCAGAAGTTTGTTCATGTTAACTAAATATTGTGTTGTTTTATTTCTTTACTGTCTGAAATATAAATCTGCAGATTAGTATGTTCCTATTTTGACTTTGCTAAGCGTATGACAATTTAATGGTATTTAATATCACATAAAAATCATATGAAATAATACCATGACAATTATGTGCTTGTCTCAGATTTGTAGTTTTACATTTGTATTATTTAATTTGTCAACTGTTTCTCATATTTTCATCTACAGCTGTTTGACATTACAAACCTCATCAGCATGAATATCTCCAGAGGCCATTAACAGCTGGTAAATACTGGGATTTTCATCCCATTAGAAATTATGATATTATGTATTTAATATCATAATATGTTAAGATGCTTATCAGCACCTCAAATTTGACTAAAAAGCAAGATGTTCTCCTTTTATTAATGCAAATAAAAAATAAGGAAGGGGTTTGGAAATGTCTAAACATCTCGTTTGAGCTGTAGAATAAAAAATATCACTTCACTTTGGGATGAAGTTTTGACTGAAACCATTTTGTTTGATGTTCCACCAAGGTCCTCACTGTGTCATCTAAAAGTTATGTTTCAAGGGATTTATGCTTTCTCGGTCTTTCAAAGCCCACCCAGACTATCCAAATTTTACTTAGGTAAAGAAGCCCAGATCACTCAGGGATGATGTAGACACAGTCCAGTTAGAAAATCAAGACCAGAAAATAATTTTGTCATAAACCAAGTGAACTTCAGCTCTCCTGAGACACAGTGGCAATTAAGGAGAATATACATAAATATTCCAACAATTCAAATGTAAAATAAGCATGTAATAAATCAGGTACATTCCATTTTTTTTCAATGGAAAGTTGGCACATTTTTGCAATACCTACATTTCCCCAAAATAATTTTCCACCCCTTCCCCACAAAGAATAGCAAGACGTTTTCAGCCAGTTCTAGTCACTTCTGCAATATCCACTTATGTGAGAAATGAAATAGATGACATCTTTTTGTTTTCCATCCTACATGAAGACCCTCAAGCATAGAAAGTTCTTCCTCTAGTGCCTTTTATCAGGTATTACAGGTTATCAAGATGCTTCAGAGTAGTTCCATTCTCAGAAGTCTAGGTTTAAATAAAAAGCAAAAGCCAGACACAGAACTGGTATATATCGACTTTGTCTTAGACTGGACAGCAACGTTTTGTTTCTCTCCAACAGCCAAAAATATGGCACAAAAATATAGTGAACTTTATCTATGTTTTATTTTGAAAATATTGCATTTTTGGAGACCACTTCCTCTTTTTTTCAGCTTTTGACAACTGATGTCTTGCTTTTTTTCTATACCTCACTCACAGCCCTCACTCATTTCATGTCATGTCATATCTTTTATCATTATTTCATCAGATACTTCCTCAATAGGTACAGATATGTTTTCATGTGGGGCTTTTTCTATCACAGCAGTTAAGTTTGGCCCCAGATTTGTTTAATTTATGTACTGTATGACTGTGAGAGATCATTTTTCATCTTACATTTTCCTTGCTGCTTTTAGTGTTAAAAAAGTTCCACTGAAGGAATATTTACATGACAGTAGTCATCATCCTTGAAATGCATCAATCTCTATGGCTGTCTGCACTTTGTGCCAGCCCAACAGCTTTGATTTGTCACAGTGTATGTCTTAGTGGGAAGTGTCAGCTTGGAGCCAGGCTCTCTTGTTACTCTGCAGTTTATATTATTGTTATTATTCACTGCTGGCATTCATTTCTTTTCTATATTGATCTTTGATCTAGGATAAACTAAATTAGTCTGTCATTATATTCCACAGCAAGATTTCCCAAACCCTAAAAGGTCTTTGTTCTTAATTCTTGTTTAGGTACAGCTAATTACACTGTAACATCAAAATGTAAAATCCTTTCTAAGCCAATTTATATTTCGTGATTTTCCCATCAGTGCAAAGTAATAGGGGGCTGGCACAGCTAACCATGTATGACAAGAATTCATGGTATACTGCCTTCCACTTGATTGGCACCTGTGTCACACATCTGGGGAAATAAATACAATTGACACTTGCATGCATAAAAATATCATCACATCATGTCAAAGGTAAGCAAGACCTAAGGTAAAATTAATAGAAACTGCTGATACAGAGGATCACACTCTGGTATCCTGCACTGGTGCTTATTTTGTGAAGGCAACAGTTTGCAGGTCGATAGAGAGCAGCTGCATGAGTGCTTAGTACACTTCAGTCACTGGATATCTTACTTGAGAAGCTAGAGAAGATGATATTGCAAAAGTATTTTTAATTGAGTTTGTGCTTTCGAGAAAGCCTATAAGCAGCCACAAAGAAACTGCAGGAAGAATGGTTGAAAATAAATAGGAATCGGATGCAAATTGTTTCTAAGTGAATTTGACAGGAAGAAATACGATACCATGTGATATGATATGACCTTAAAATAATGTGATGAATTTCTTCTGTGTAAAGGAAAAAAAAAAAAAAAAAAAAAAAAAAAAAAAAAAAAAAAAAGTATCTCAAAGGATCCATTTTTACAGGGACTAGTCAAATTAAATCACTGCAGATAATGAATTATACTGGGACTTTGAAAGAGATGTTGTTTCATAATGCTATACCATATGGATTTAGATATGTTGAACATAATCTACAGTGCTCATCTGGGTATTGAAAAGTATAAAATTAGATCCCAAGATGTCCTAGTTTAGCCAGACAACAGTGCTTCCATGTTAGATAATACAGTAAAGTGAAATGTGCACATGTATCAGAGAAAAACAAGAGAAACCTTCAACTCATTTTATTCCAAGGCAAAGTGCCAGGCTCAATAAATAGGGAATAATGACAATTCAAGCCAAGCACAGGTCCTGCCTGGAGAACTGGTTTGCATGTAGAGGCCACAGAGTGATTATGCTCCAAGTGTGCTTTTTTCATTACTTTTCTGGAGGGAGGTGGGCGAGTTCAACATGGAGAGGGAAGGTCCCTGGAATATGCTGCATTACAGTAATCACTGGCCCTTGCGCCCTCAAAAATTACTGAAAACGGTTACATGTTGGATGTCCCTCTAAGGTGGACTTGAGACCAAGAAACAAGGAATAGGAACTGTTTGTCTACTATTAGCATTTTTTTCTCTTTTCAGTGAAGGACAATTGGGAAGAAGTAAGGGAAGAGCAATGTAGTACTTCCCCAGTACTCGGGGAAGAGCCAGCCAAACTCCTCATTCAGTTTTCAGTTGGGCTGCCAGCTGCAAAAAAAGGCAATGGAGGCACTCAAGAAGCAGTGGTCAGGGTGGGAGTTGCTGAAGATGAGATAACAGTCACTTTGCTGACCTGATTTTTGAAGCTTGAATGCCTCTCTCTCCCCCATTATAATGGGCTTATTAAAAGATTTCTATATTGCTCCCCAGATTGTTGATTCTGCACCATTATTTTAGCAGAAAATCAGTCAGATTACGATTAAAAGTGAATCAAATGAAAATTTCATTACCAAAAATTAAAGCTCCAGCATGTGTAAGAGAAGTAGTACTCGGTGTTGCTTGAATCTTGTGATATAACTGCAGGTATATATATCATTTTATCTCCAAATCAGTCCCTGACAATAAGTTTTGATGGAGGCACTAAGATAAACCATCAGGTGTATATGCACATAGCTAGGATGTGATGTTTCATTTGCAACAGCTCTATAAATTGCTGCTTCAATAAACAGTAAATTTGAAGTTACTTACCTGTTCTTGCTGAGTCTGTGGGATGTGAAGTAATATATACCAAGGACATATGGAACAACTGCTCTCAGACCTGCAGCATGCAGCTAAAGAAAAATGAAGATGTAAGTTGCTGGAACTTTGAACAGTTGAGACCTGTATTAGGAACCTGGTTTTCTTCATCTCCTGCTACCAACACCCCATCCAGATCTTATGTGTGATTAATTTTCCTGTGGAGTACTGTTTCTTCCTCCAGAAGACTGCCATGTAACTGGGAACTAACACGGATTGAAAACAAAAAAATACCTCCTCAGGGTGGTGATAGTATCTCAGTGACTGCCTGATCTCTGCAGAGCAGGTTTACAAACTTCCTTGGCACTCAGCAGTTTACTAACAGATGACCAATAAGAAATGGAAAAAATATATTCAATAAGTACCATGTGAGGGATAATACCAACTACAAAACAGAAATGCAGATAATTTCTGTTAATAAGATCACGGCAGTTTAGAAGGACTTCAGCAATTTCCAAAAATCCTTATGAATCTGGCATATGACACTTAATAATCTGGAGGCTGTGGGTAATCCTGGAGTAATAGGTAAACACTAAAAAGCACAGATGTGTGCATTTGTACTAAATGACCATAATTCTCCATTTTGAACTCAAGATCTGGTCTCATCTTTATTTGTCACCTGGAATTATTTGGTTTTGTGCCTTTTTGCATAGTTGTGGAGTTTACACATTCTGAATTTGTAGCTTTACTGTCACCTCTGCTTTCCTTAAAAACAAAGTAATTAAGTAATTAATGGGAAATGATCACATTTTAGTCATCTCAATGATTGCCTGAAGAATTAAAAGTTGTTCGAGAGACAACATGTTTGATCATACAGCTTTTTGTAACTGTCAGATTCTTACTGATCTTTATCACTGTAAGTGAATTCTTTCGCATTTTCCAAATGATATTTTTATAAGTAGATGAGATAGCACTGTCCCTTTTAATTTCACAGAAACATTTGCTTTAGGTCCGAAGCAGATTACTAGTTATTACTTTTTGTATTGTTATCTTTTCCAGCTGTTAAGAAAACAAAGTTGAGGTATAACAGCATTTTTTTCTTTCTTGATGGGGTGAAGTCTCATCCAACTTGACATTTCTTAAAACTGTAGTATTTCTCCTCAGGAGGAATTTAGAAATATAAAACAAATACAAACTGATTCAAAGAGGTAAACAAGAACATTTGGGGTTTTTTTAAATAAAGTAGAAAATTTTAATTTATGAGAAAAATAAACCAAACTGTATTGCCTTCTGGGATTATTCTATGCCTCCACAACCTTAACAACTGGTTTCAGAGAATTTTCTACATTGCAAGCTCTGAAATGCTGTGAAAATATGAAAACAATATAATTTTATAGGATACTTAATTTGGGCAAATAAGGTTTTTGGTAGATATACTATTTCAATTATTTTTATAGGCAATATAATGATTTTTGTGCAAATACAGAACCGTTGTAGGAATTCTTGGTAAGTGAGGTTTTTGTTATCTAGAAGCCTACATATTTAGATATCTGGGATGTATTTTTACATCTATCTATATGTGCAGGTATAATTATGACATATGGTTATTAACTTGGTTATGCTTATTATGACGTCTATGGTTATCAACTGCTTCCTCGCTGCCAGTTTTCAGTGTCAGAATATAAAAACTGTTTTCAATTGGTTACGAGTCAGAGAATGTGAAAAATACCAATGCATTTCACAGATATTTTGGAACTGGTCCTTTTAAACACTTTTTTTTTTTTTTTTTTTTTTTTTTTTTTTTTCCATAGAGCTATATAAAAGCTTTTACTCAGAAGACGCATACACAAATGTATCTGAGGGAAAGGTGAGAAGATAACTTGTCTATTTTTACTCACTTGGTGAAAATAACTCCTCAGCTGCAATAGTTCTGTTGCAGAATCTAGTCCTCAGTTGTTCCTCAGAGAAAAAAGAATGAATCCCATTCATCTGTGAAAAATAAGGTTACAGAAACATGAGTAAAAGCGACTGATGCCAAATGGACAGAGCCGAGTCAGGAGAATGACAGGAGCTACAAAAAAAATGTGGCTGTTAATCACGGATGTATGAGGAGGACCTGGGAAGTGATCTGAGCCAGAATTGACTGAACTCGGAGTTCAGAAGAAGAAAAGTATTAACCGGAAACCAGGAGGAGAATAGAAACTGAAAGCACCTAATACTGAGAATAAAATTTCAGAAAATAGTGCACAGGACAAAGAAGTAATACTGGACTGCCAAGGTGTGTGTGCATTAGTATTTTTGTTTGGATCAGGAATATACTGTTAAAGGAAATCTCCCAATCCCTGTTTATCATACTTTCCTCACTAACTAAACTTTGGTGTGCATTACAAGCAATCTTGGAACAGATGAGCTGGATTCCTTTTGCAGGTATATACTGAAAGATGTGGTCTAGGAGTGCACCCCATGCCTCCAAGCAAACCACTAAGATTTGTGGATACAAACCATTTTCTGACACTTCCCCACAGACCTGGCACCGGTCCTTGTCCCTCTTGTATTTAATATGCTAGTGATTTAGCAATATGGCCTGTGGGTATAAAATGATAGGCTTTTCCCACCACATCAAGGCTAACTCATCCTGTTAACTTCATGGCACAGTGCCTTTGAGTTCAGTCCCAAAATGCATCCCAAACTGCCAAGTCATTCACAAAACATTCATTTTCAAATTCTGCTCAACACTATTAAAAAAGGGAAAGGACAGGTCCACCATTGACTTTGCATATCAGATTATACTGACAAAAGGATATTTCTTTTATCTTTTCCTATAAATAAAGCAGGGACACAGTTAATAACACATCTAATTCTGGTCTTGGTGGTTTGAGGGTTCAGCAGTGCACTGAAATTTACTTCTTGTCCATTTTAGAACCTGAAAACTTTTGTTAAATATTTTAGTGAGAAAATATGCACTCTTTGTATTATGCTGTATGTTCTTAATACTGACCAAAAATGCCAACCACATGTGGATGATGGGAATGGACATACACAACATAACTTAAAAAAAAAAAAAAAAAAAAAAAAAAAAAAAAAAAAAGCTTCACAACTTTAAAGGGCTCTCATTTTCTGACTCATTTATTTTAATCATTTTGTATTACCAAATCTAGGCACTGCCTAACATAATTTTTTAATAAGCATTCTTTTGCTCACTCTGTTAATTATTTTCATTACAAGATCTAAGGGAATGAATTATGAATTTCAATGTTAGATTGCATGGTTCTTCCCTGCTTCCATCTTAAGTAAATATTACAGACGAACAACAGATCTGTCTCTCCACTCTGAAAAAGGGACAGATAAGTATTTTTCTCGTTTCTCTTCTGTACCAGGCATAGTGAGGATTTTCATGTCAAAGCTGGACTTTTTATTATTTCAGTCTTGAATATTCCAGTTACAAGCTCCTGTGTTAACTAAGTCACACAGAACAACATATGCTTCCATACTTCCATGACAATTCTGATACCAGATGAAATGAGAGAACTCCTGGCACATGTCATCTTGTACTGAAAAGCCTAAACTTTGAGATTTTCTGATTTTAAAGATATGTAGGTACATACCTCTTTCAATACATAAATTAACTTGCAGCAGACTCTTTTTGTAAAAACAAACAAATCAAAAACTCTAACCCAAAATGTTGACATATTTATGAAGGATAAAACTATAAAAGGCAGCCTAATCTTTGAGAAAACAAAACTTGCACCTAACACTTAATCTGATCCACATCACATACCATAGCCACCAGTCAACGACAGGTATTCTATGTTCTTCAGAAGTAAAAATTAACAGAACCATTTTTATAATAGATTCTCCATGTTGAGTAAAATAGAGATTAAGTCTGATTAAATTCAAAGTTTTTAAAGATTGCATTTTAAATCTCATTTAATTTCTCATTTCATCTTTTTTATCTACTGAATAATCATTAGCTTAAACTTTTAAAGGTACTAAAGACTTCCTATACATGTGAAATCTTTAGAAGAATTTATATAAAATCACCCATCAATCTAAGAATCAAAGTAAAAGAGCCATTTACATAGAGTTATCATGTTTTATACTCTTTGAGAAAATGTATGAATTTAAAAAAAAATTCCATTGTCTTTTTTGTTGAAAAATTAATTTTAACCTAAAGTAATATAGCTGCATTGAGTTTTTAATGCAGCTGTGAATGGAGTCAGAACATCAAATTATCTTGATTAAGAAAAATAGCTTACGTTTCATTTTAGCAAATATATCTCTTCATGCAAAATTTTAGGATTAGAGGGACTAAAAGTGCAATTTGCATAAAGTAATTTCAAATCAAGCAACACAGTTAAACAGGAGTATCCTCAAACCTGAGAAAAATATTTTCTTTTTTTTATTTCCTTTATATACTTTATTCTTCAAATATTTTAAATTCTTGATATATACTTTAATTAATATTATTTAAATATTTTCTTTATTGAACAGAATACTTGATGGTTTTAATCATGGGTTTATGTAAAAAGTGTGGAGTATTGCAATGCCTCCCATAAAAGCTGAAGTCATGACAGTTGTTGTACATTGACCAAGAAGATCTGACCCTCAAACAGCAAAGTTTATGGTGTGGAGATATTTTATTTTCTGAAACTCTTTAAATATTTCTGGGATATCGTATTTGCAGCCCCTGCAAACACATTAGCCATAGTAGAATAAGAAACACATTTGTATTGCATCTATATGTATGAAAAAGCCCCTCTAATAAAAAACATATGTAGTTATTTAGAAGAAAAGCAAACCTATTTATTTTTTATAAGACATTCCAAGAAAATCAGAACTTCTTTATCTGGTTGTCAACATGGGTTTGCTTTTCATATACCAATGCCCTATCACAATAAAATAATCTGGAATGATTAAAGCTCCTTATCTCTTAAGCATTATTAAGAGGAAGCAGATAATAACATTGTTTTAAAAGAGGCGGCGAAAACTGTCCTTGTAAACTGAAAGTGTAGTTTGCAAACATGAAATGGAAAAACATTCTCTACAGATGTTCAGAAATGTATGTTCTCATAAAGAAAATGCTTTTATTTCTGTTGAAGCTTTGGCAAAACAAGGAGATTCCTTAATTCTCTCTCTTTATTAATAGCTTTTTCCATGGAGCTTAATATCAACGAATCACATGATCTGCTCACTGAAATATCTGATATTTAAATACTTCAGAGCACAGTGATTTGCAGATTTAGGAAATATAGATATTAGTATAACAGTCTTAGGGATTTAGGAAATTGCCTCTTACTGACTGGTTTCTTGTTCATAAATGAACAAGATTATTGCACCAGGAAAATGCAATTTTTTCTTCATGTTCAGCCGGTCAGGCTGGAAATAGGAGGAGGACTAGAATACTTTCTACAGCTCAGCACTGCTTCATTCTAGTTCAACTGCTACCATCCCTCCATCAACCATCCTTTAAGCTTCATTCACATCTGTCAATGAAGAAGTAGCTTTTCGATTTCTGCTCTATTTACTCTGCTAAAACCTAGCCTTAGAATAAAGAATAATGGCATAGGGGATGGAGAGTGTCACTACAGTTCTATCACTCTGAAGTCATTCAGTTATCAAGAAGAAAAGGAAGAATGGCAAAATGTAAAAGGAGAGTGAACCCCAGGGAGAAGATCCACCTATGGAGGAGGCATGAGCAGAATAGATATGGCACTGTGTCTGGGGAAAGAGATGGTGGAGCAGAAAAGATGAAGGGCTGTGGTCTAGAGTGTATAGACCAAAGATAAAACTGATGGAGAAACTGAGAGGGCAAGATTGACTTGGTGTTTAGGTAAAGAATTAGTTTTCAGTAATGAAAACTGAATTGCTAATGTAGATATCTGATGGTTTTTTTCAGACTACTGTAAGCACAAATATTTATGTACTTGCAGAAGGGTAAAAAAAAAAAAAAAAAAATCCTATTTATGCCCAGCTCTGATTGGAACAGTGAGTTTCATCATGAAATCCTGGAGGCTTTAAGACATAAGTGTATGCAGAGTGGGACAAGAACCACACCAACATCTGGATAGTTTCATGGCATTGCAGCTGTAGTGGTTTTCCCTGGCATCAAGCAAAAAAAGTGATCCAGCAATGCACAGACATCATCTAGCAGACCAGTCTGAGTGTACATGGTCTTCAGCATTGCAGACTAGGCAGACCTTCTCTGTGGTTTTCATACTCAGTGAATCACTTTTCTATTGGCCTGTTCCGCCAATAGTAATTGAATTGACTACAAGGACTTTTGGGAGAGGAATTGAAAATGGAAGTTACAGTCATGGATCGCCTGTATCAAGTATCTCTGAAGCAGCATTCTCCGATCTCAGTATTTGTGCTGAAATTTTGCAGTGCAAAAGAAACTGCTTTATGACATAAAACCTCAAAATAGGTGCAAGCAGGGTTTATATTTACAGGGGTGTGATAATGGTCATGCATAGCAAAGCAGAATAATGAAAAACAGTGTATGAGAGAGATAATGAGTGGGATAACTATTAGAAAATATTACATACAAAAAGACAATGAACACTAGAAATAAATAAAATACCATCAGATAAACAATGGGGCTGAAAAAAAGATCTTGCATTCATTCTCTTACATTTAGGTACCTGTTATAGAATTATTATGCAGAGGAGTGTAATTTCTGTGTTATAAATCTGTATAATGTCTACATAATAGCTATAGCAGTAATGGGCATCAGAGGCTTGTGAAATGTAGATATTGTGAGAAGATGCAAATGCAATAATATTGCACAAAATGCATATATTCCCACATTATAAATGATATAGACATGTCAGTTCTGGCATTTTCTACAAAACACAGACTGTTTTGATTCTCATTTCTTATGGTAACTTTTGGGGTTGGTTGGTGAGTCTACAATGGCACAGTCTGAGTTTTCCATAGAAAAGGTGAGTGACTACAACCAGAAGATGAAAAAGTAAGTTTTGTTCATTCTAGAAAATAAGATACTGTGTTCTATACAGATTTTTTTTTTCTAAACATACAGGTGAATATCTTAATGTGCCTTCATCATCACAGTGCATTCTTTTCTCAAGTTGTAAAACATTGTCTTCTACATAATCCACTACTGAAAGCCAGCTATTCCAGCACACACTTTGTGATTAATAAAATCAGCATTCCCATTTCAAATATATATATTTTATCTTTCAAATACTGAATTGTGGAACATTTCAGTGGAAGACGAAATACCTGGTCCCTTCTTCCTGTACTGTATTTCATTTTGTCACTGTTCTGAGAACAAAAAACAAACAAACAAACAAAAAAGATGAAAAATTAATATCTTGCAAAGTGCTTCACCCACAAGGCTGTGCTATGGAATTAGTATTTAACTGTCCTGCCCTTCTTCCTCCCCCTCCATGCACACACATAGAGGTACACATTTTAGCCTGAGCCTTGGGCGAGCTGGATAGAGCATGAATGTAGAATACATTCAGAGGCAGTTTGGACATAAGGTACGAGACTTCATTTGGCCTGGCTTGCTCACTCTCTTCCAATAACTGCCTCAGGGGATCTACTAGATGGGTCCTCAGGTGCTCCTTGGCCCCGTTCCAGGCCATGACCTGTGAGGAGCAAAAGCAACCCTTTGCTCTCTTGACCATTTCTAGGAGAAGAATTCATTGACTCATGCACCTACAATCACAGTCAGTTACCTGGACATCATTCTCAAGCAGTAGAAGGTCTAACATGGTGGAATAGCAAAACACTATACCAGAGAGAATGGACTGAATGAAGAATAACATCCTCAAGTACAAAGAGGCACCTTATGCTGTGATGAGATGCCAATAACGCTGTGGTGGTCTGTCAAGGGTTCTCTTGGCCACAGTTTGTAGTTGAGAAAACTCCCCCCTACCTCCCTAAGAGGATGAAAGTAATAATATGTTAAATTTGACTACTTTGAAAATACCTTATTTCAACACCTCCTCTTTTTATATTACATTTAAATATGTACTTCAGGATTAGAGTTTGTTAACATGAAAACACTGCAAGCATTCACATCAGTTAAGTGTTTGGAAAGCGTTTCCCTTTGCTGATTCAGCTATCGTAACAGGTTTCTCATACAAGGTCAAATGAGCAAAAAACACTTAGACAAGCTTGGGAGAGCTAGGTGCCCATTTGTGACTTTAGAAAGCACTATGCATTCTTCTGCAAAGCTTTAATTCTGCAAGTTCTTTAATCACAGATGTGCATGTTGGTCTAAATCTCTTCACTCTAAATCCAATAGCAACATTTCCAGTGAATTCAGCACTGCTGAACCAAAAACAATACTCATACTTTCTTAAAATAAGACAAATGCATAGCAGTTGCTTTGTCATTTGTAAACGTAAGTATTTTCTGTGGTTTTCCTCTCTTTTAGAAGCTGAAAGAAATAATTTCTGGTGCCATATTCATAACACATTTGAACTTTAGCTTATCCATAGCAAGAAATTTACAGTTAAGACACCATTTATTATGTCTCTTCAGAATTTAGTTGTATATGTCTAAAGCACATTCACTAGGCAAGTTTTTTATTAAAACTATCACTAGAAGTTGTACTCACATGCTAAGTTTACAGTTTTAAGTCATATAATAGTTTGGTTCATAATTTGTCATCAAAGACTGGGAACAATGTTGATATTACAAAACAAAAACCCAGTTTTACTATCACCTTCTTAGATAAAGTACTATTGAAATACCACATACAGAAAAGAAAAATGAAGTCACAGGAAAAAATTTCTTTCTCAAAGAGCTGTTCAGATTACTTCACTGACATCAAAGAATAATTTATTCCAGTGTTAGCAAAACTTACTTCATCAAAGATTTCAGATGTATGTAAGAAAGACTTTCTATTTATACAGGAAATATCTTAGTTGGAAACATATACATAATTCCGACTTCTAATTCATAGTAAAATGGGGTGACTGACACATGAGGGAAATAATAAAGATCACAGGATTTGATAAAATACAAATTAAATGTCACTTTAAACTTTAAAATATGACTGTTTCTGTCAGTGTGTACATTTTAACAGATTCAATTGACATATAAATAACATCTAATTGTCTGTAAGAATTTACTACTCTATTTAAAAAAAAAAAAAGAGGGAAGGGGGAATGATAAAACGAATTTTTATTATGCTAGAAATTTTTCACTGAATTGTATTCATATTGAATTTTTCAGTATATTTTTACAGAAATAATAAAACTTGGTTATCTTTGAAAAACATTAATTCAGAGTGAATTTGATTTTTTATACTTTGTAAAATCATCTTTCTATTTTTTAAACAGTATTAAGACATAAAGAAGGCCAAGAAAAATGAACTAGCATTTTAGTCTAATTTACCATCTGGATTATACACAATCAGTAAATCATGCTCATTTGGCCCAAAGAATTATGCAACATGATAAAAAGGTAAAATGTTGTCCCAAAGAAACACCATCACACACAGAATAACAATTAACAAACCCACATTGTATGACTTACACACAAGTGCATTCTTAAAAGCTTCAATACAACTCACAAAAGAATAAAGGGAAAAAGACATTCAGTAGCTGGTGTATCTCATGAAACTTGTTGAAAAATAAATTAAGACTCAAAATGGACAAAAGAAGAAAAAAAAAACATTATATTAATTTGAGAGTTTGCTTCAAAGTGAGCAAGGTGAGATTTTTAAAATTTAAATCTGCAAGAAATAAATAATTACCAATGAAACAAGAATTTGAGTGTTTCCCATGTGGCACCGGTGACATGTCTAGAAAAATAATTGTCCTCATTAACTAGAGTATATGTTCACTTTATACTTCTTATTTCATAGTAGACGTTGAAAGATGGGTTTTATTTCATATGCACATTTATACTGCAATAGAGTTTAATACAGAAGCAGAACAAAAAGAGCTGAGTAAACCCAGTTTGTGCAAGAGCTTAGCTTTTCTGATAGTGATATTGAAATAGAATATATCACTCCATTGAATTGAATGGACCTTTGTCTATTTATGGCAGATAAAGATTTGCCTCAACAAGTCTTCCTTGTGTTTTTTTTACTACTGATACGGTTTTTGTTGTTGCTATCTACTTACTGTTAATGAAGATAATAGAATTGCTTGTACTCTGTGCTTTGAAAGCAGTATAAACAAATGATTGAAAAGGATAATTCAAATAGTACTGCAATTCTCAGATCAGATTTTGCCTGTGTCATCACTGCCACCGTATTTGTCTGAAGATAATCTGGGATACTTGAGACAATAATAGCTAGGCTACATTCCAAGAACGTGTAGTTTATTGATGCATATTGATCTATAAAAGTAACGTGAAAGTCAACTGACAACTTTTACAGCTTTCAACAAGGTTATTTTATTTGTTCCTTTTCTTTTCATGGTACAAAGTCTGCCTGACCAGACATATAAGGGCCATGTTTGCCATATATTTTTCTCTTCAATTTAGCAGCAGTGCTGATATTATTTTGTAACTCTGCTTTTTTAAAAATCTTTTTACTGTGACATGACTATTCCTCTGTACTGTAATTGGCACTATGCATGATAGAGTATTTTTCTGTGGGTTTTTTTTTGTTTATTGTTTGAGTTTTGTTGGGTTTTGGTTTGTAATTTTATTTTTTTCCTTAAGGGGGCTGTTTCCCATTTTGTTTACTGCTATTTCATCAAGTTTTCAGTGAATTTTCACTCTTGAAAGTCAACTTTTGTCAGGAGTAAAACACATCATCTCTTCCCTGAGCCCTTCAGTTGCCTTGTTGTTTGCCTTTAAATTATGTTGCCAGGAAAATATAAAATCACAACAGGAAACAAATGATCATAACTTTTATCCTATCAAGCTATAGGAAAAAGTGAGAAACACTGCTAAATAACCATTCATTCTCCAAACAATCTGGTTTGAGGGTGGAAGAGATGAAATATTTTTATCTGGATGGAAGTAATGCTCTGCTTGTTCTCTAGTCCTTCTCCACATCTAAGTTTCAGGTCTTTAACCCATTCTTATTGACAATCCTCAAAGAAAAAAAACGTTCCGTAATAAAATACTCATGCTCCACTTTGTTGGAAAGATTATACTCTACTCTTTGCTACAGACTGTTGCTATGGACTTCACAGAATCACACAATCATGGAATGGTTGAGATTAACTTGACTTGGTTAACCTGGCACCTTCATTATTTTATAAAACCCAAAGTTTTGTGGCAATGTTTTTGCCTTTCCCATCTCTCCTGAGAAGTTGGTTTTTTGTTTTTGTTTTTTTTTTTTTTTACAGACAAACCAGAATAAATTCCCATATGGGACCTACAAGGTGTTTTGAAAATATCAGCTCTCCTGGATTTCTTGATATTTTTGAAAGGAAAAAGAAGACTGCCTGGCTTTCCTTCAGAGACTTTGTGCTCTGTGGCAGAATACAGAGAAAGTGTATGAATTAACAGCTGGTAGAAAAATTTGTTTGTTTCTATAAAAATCTCTTTTGGTTTTCTTCACCCAGAATTCATCTTCCTCATGAAGTAAAGTGGGAAGTAGTCCTACTTTGTACTGCTAAATAACTGTTTCTACACTGTACTTTGACATAGACACTACCCTATGCTAAGCAAAAAAAACCAGCAAAAAGACTGAAAAAAAGACTGTAAGGAAGAACGTGAATTTCAGTGTATTCTTGATTTCTATTCATCACCTTTCTCAGTCATGTACTACAGGAGTTTTCAAGATTCAGTCCATTTCTTGTAAAAGATCTATCCCTTTCCTCTCCAGAGCTTGTTTCACAGTCTCTGAAGAAAACTGTTTACCTTTCTTTGTCTCAAAGAGCTGTTCAAAAACACGGACAAATAAAGTCTGTACTATGTTACACTGCTGCTAATTTTTACTATGGACAGGTTCATTGGCAGAATTTGGGAAAACAATATCTTAACCCATAGTTCTCAAATTTTGTCTTGTGCTTTTTCCTTAAGAACTTGCAGTGACTTCTTTTTACATTACTGCTAGAGACTACTGTTAGTCCAGAGATCTATTAGCTCTAATTCCTAGGGAATTGAGTTTTCTTGGATCATTAATACTTGTAACTTAAGATAAAGCCATGAAACAAGCAAAGACATACTATCTAACCTGAGCATCATGGTACTAAAGTGTATGATTTTGTAAACCTCCCAAAAACCATTGTTAGTTGTAATAATTAAAAAAAAAAACAAAAAACCAAAAACAAACAAACAAACAAAAAAACCCACAAAAAACAAAAACCACCTTATGACAATTGGGAAAGAAGCAAATAAAAACATTACTGTATCTACTGCATTCTTTTATTTTTTTTTTTCCTTAAATAATTCAAATTAACATTACCATCCTCTACATCCTTCTGGCCTCACATGTCATGTTATATTAATGAAATTTGCTAAACTGATGCAAGGCCCTGACAATAACAGCTTGGCAGATCAGTTGTGATGGTAATAATAAGAACAACAACAACAGTTTCCTTCCTTCAACTGACTAATGCTATTAATCCCATGACTCAAAATATTCTGGTTGTTTCTCTCTCTGTTTTTATCTGTTTTAAAGATTTGGTAGGCAGAAGCAACAGAAAAATAAGGAAAATTCTCAGTGCTATTGAAAAACTTGTCATTTCTGTTTCTGTCTTGAATTTTAAAAGAAGAGGAACCTTCATAGATTGTAAGGAGAAAATGTTCCCTCATTATTCTGCTAGCCAAATAATTTATAATGTGTGTCCCATATGCAAAACATCAAAGTATTTGAGAGAAAATAAAGCCAAAATTATCTTATTAGATTCTCTAAGGAATCCATCCTGCATTATTTCTCATAGAGTTTTTACTGGCATATTGTCAAGTTGAATATTGTGTGGCGTGATCAATGAAACTTTAGTCGCTTCCCTTGGTAATTCAGAAATTAACAATAGATCTTATCAGTAGGATGTCTTTCGTCACCATATTCCATACACATAATTACATTTCATCATTTAAATTTCACTGCAGTTTCTCATAATTTCTCCTTATTCAGTGATGAATACCTCCCTGTAGATGTCTGTGTTAAAGTACTTAATATGCTTCTGCTGCTGAATTGTGCCACTTTACATTGCAAGTTACTAGCATTATATAATATAAGCTCCACTACTGTTGCTCAGGGTAAAGAAATCAGAAGAAACTCTACTGAAAAAAACTAAAGTAGATACTTTCTACAAAGTGAAGACAGAAATAGGTTGAGACTTATTGCTTTCTATGAAAAGTTATCTTTGGGACTAAATCTGTAATAAGAATTTTTTAAAGTGTTCTGAATGAAACGGATAAACACCTTCTCCTTCAACTCATTCCAGATTGACTGTTTTTTAAGAAGTGTTGGGACCGAAAGAGAAGTAGAAAACAACAGTTTCAAAGTACAGGATTTATTTTTGTTGTTGTTGTTTGCTATTTTGAAATCAACATGTAGCAATAGTTAACATAATATTTTTCCAACACCAAAAAAGAAAGATCTTCCAAATAAAAGACAGTATCTTGTAACTTAGAGTATTTCTGCTTCAGAAAGAGCATTAGATAGAGCTTTCCTTCTATTCCTGGGTAAATCAAAAGTATTTTAATACATTTTTTGTTCAGCAGAAGAACCAAAAAATTATTAACTGCTCATACAGCAATGATTCAGTGCTATGTAGCATATAACACCCATACGTTGTAATTTTTTAGTTGATTGCTCTTTTTTTTTTTTTTTTTGGTCTTATTAAATATATACTTTCATAGCAAATTTCCTGACACAGGAGCTTCATTTTTGTTTAATACTTAGTTATGTTGTGTATCATCCTTGTTACTAAGCTTTCTGTAAGAAAAATATTGCTAAGATATCAGCTGCATGTTGAAAATGTGCAACTTCTAATGAACTACTACTCCAAAATTGTACCTGACATTAATTTTTCTTATTTTTATTTTTCAGACTGTCATGTATTTTAGGGATCAGGCTGTCATGTATCCCCAAAATATGTCCAAAACCAGGTCTTCTGTTTTCTCATGATTCATACTTGCTATTTTTTCATGATGTAAGGGCAATCAGGGATTGGATGAAAAATACAAGGGAAGGACTGCCAATCTTTCCAACCTGTTTCTACTCCAGCAAACCCTTCCTGCTACATGTGGCTAGTCATGCTTACAGGAACATTAATTTCTGTGCAACATTCTTTATCTCCATGCAGACAGGTAGTAAAATGAAGTAATCACCTGAGAGTCAATAGCAACATGACTATTAACCTTGAGTGAAGAGCATAGGAAAAACCTGCGTTTTCATGGAAAATTCTGAGCAACACGTGGAAAACTGCTCTGTATGGATGAGATGAACCTTCAAATTTACTGTAGGCAAGGATGATAACAAGCTATTTTAAAGCACTTCTTTTTATAAATTTGGAGAATGAAGCCCTGGGATGGAGCTGTGACTCTTTGAATGTATTTTTGCGAAAACAGAACTATGTGAAAACAGTAATTTTCCTGGCAAAACTCTTGTACTGATTCCTTCTCCTTAATTTTTCTGTTCCCACAAACAGGTTCCCCTTTACATTATATTTAAGTTTTTCACACAGAAACCAATCTAAGCTTCCATATTGCTTTGTGACTATTGTGGATCATGCACCTACAGCTGAAACCGTGACAAAATGCAAAAACAAAACCAAAAACAAACAAAAAACCCCAACCCGTGTATGAAGGAAGAAAAATGAATTGTACCATGGTTTGCAGGAGAAAATAGAAACATTAGCTGGATTGGTTAAATATGGAAAGGACAGCCAGGAGTCAAATATAGGGAAAATCATGGCCACACTGCAGCAGAATGTGTTCCTTCCAGATCTCAGTAAAGAGCCCTAGAAAGCTGAGTTACATGGTCCTCTGGTGACAACAAACAGCCATGCCTCCTTTTCTCCCACTAAAAAGGGCTTCAGAAAAAAGCCAATGTATTTTCCAACCATGTGGGGTGTTCTCTGTTCTGGAAGCCTGAAGGTTCCTCTTATATCGTTTCTTACATATGCCAGCCTCATGGACACAAAGATATATTAAGTATTAAAGGGCATTAAGCAGGAATATTCAGGAAGTAGAATCGAATGCTGTATTTCTGTGACCTGCTACATCAAGGCTACTGTTTACACTATTGCATGTTCTTCTGCACACATCTCCTGAGAGCAAGTGGTAAATGGGAGAGAAATTCTCCATCAGATTCAGACACTTAAATGTAGATGCTTGTAATATAAGGGGGTCTACAGTACACTTTAGATTGTGTGTCTATGCTATTGTCTAGTCCATAGTCAGCTGAATTTATAGAACTAGTGTATTCATCCTAAAGGAAAAGCTCACTGGTCTACTGAGGAGCTTTTTAGCCTTCAGTGATAGTATTGCCTAGACCGTTGATTATAATGACAATTTACAGACATGTTACTTGTAAATTTAGGTTCCAACACCCTGGCTCTGAGTCTCATCCCCGGTGTTCATGATGTGGAGCCATACTGCCAACAGCTCATAACATCCCAAGTATTTCCAACATTTTTAGTAAGTAGGAAGCCATAGCCATAGTGCTATTTTAGCAACATACCTTAAAAGAAGTGAGATCTTATATTGTACTGTATCATGGGGGCAATCAATTTATACGTTGGCATTTTGT
This sequence comes from Athene cunicularia, assembly GCF_003259725.1. Classification (NCBI taxonomy): domain Eukaryota; kingdom Metazoa; phylum Chordata; class Aves; order Strigiformes; family Strigidae; genus Athene; species Athene cunicularia. The sequence goes on along the minus strand of NW_020799091.1, from coordinate 75,346,192 downwards.
TTCTATTTAACTTCTCTTTTTAAAAAAAAATTCTAATCGAAACATTTATTTATTCTTGTTTAATCCCCATTTCACATTGCTTTGCCTTTTAGTTCTGTTTCTTCATCTAATAAACATTTCACATCTCTTAATTTCTTTCCTGGATTTGAGCAATTTAGTCTTATTAGCACTTCAAAAATCAGAGTGAGAACTTTGAGCAGATTGCTTAATTATGTGAGTAGTTAATTTGCAGTTATATAGAAATTCATACATAGTAAGCGGTCTTTAACCTTGTAAAATTACATATGTAAATTGCAGTATGAAAGAATTAAATATTTTTTTTTACTAATTTTTCTTACAGTGTTTTGAAACAAGTTATAAGAAGGAGTTAAATAATGTATTTTAGTACTTGTTTTTATCAAAGCTTTATCTCTGAAATCATAGTTATCTATCAGACTTATGTTGAAAAGAGAAAATCTCTGTAAGGATGTTCCAAGTCAATTCATAAACTTGGCAGTATCTTTTTTATATCCTCTGGGAAAAGCCTTGTCAAATGTCTAACCTAAATCTTTATAACAAATTACAGATAGTGTTTTGTTTTCTTCTAAAGTTTTTACTTCATAGCTCACTGATTTTAATTTTACAAGGAGATTACGATAAGGTCTTTGGCATCCAGATGCAAGCTCTTTCAAAGATGTAATATATGATAGCAACTACCAAGCAAAAAGTGTCAGAGGTGACTTTAAGTCACAAAAAGGCTTTACTCCTGCAAATTAACTCATCCAGTCTGAAGAGTTGCAAGCCATGATTTTTCCTACACATGGAATTTGAAGAGAGAGAAGGAGAGGGAGAGGCAGAGAGTTCTAATCTAGAATAAAATACTTAGTTCAACTAGAGTCCAAAATGTTTAACGTATTAAATAACAGGTCTACTTAGACTTGTGCTATCTGAAGACCAGACTCTGGATGGATGCAGGTACTGTAATCAGTGGGAATAGTTCATTAAATATCTTTAAAATGACTGTCCATAGAATCATAGAATTATTCAGGTTGGAGAAGACCCTTGGGATCATCAAGTCCAACCATCAGCCCTACTCTACAAAGTTCTCCCCTACACCGTATCTCCCAATGTCTCATCTAAATGACCCTTAAACACATCCTTAAACACATCCACTCTACCATCTCCTGGGGCATATTCCACTGTCTGACCACTCTTTCTGTGATTTTTTTTTTTTCCTAATGTCCAGTCTAAACCTCCCCTGATGCAGTTTAAAGCCATAACTCTCTTTTTCTGTCACTAATCACCTGTGAGAAGAGACCAGCAGGGACCTCTCTACAATGTCCTTTCAGGTAGCTGTAGAGAGTGACGAGGTCTCCCCTCAGCCTTCTCTTCCTCAAACTGAACAGTCCCAGCTCCTTCAATCGCTCCTCATAGGATCTCTTCTCCAGGCCCTTCACCAGCTTCATTGCCCTCCTCTGCACTCGCTCCAGCACCTTGATATCTCTCTCGTATTGGGGTGACCAAAACTGGACACAACACTCCAGGTGTGGCCTCACCAGTGCAGAGTACAGGGGACTATCACCTCTCTACTCCTGCTGGTCACACTATTTCTGACACAAGCCAGGACACCGTTGGCTTTCTTGGCCGCCTGGGCACACTGCAGGCTCATGTTCAGCTGCTTTTGAATTAGAACCCCCAGATCCTTCTCTTCCAGACAGCTCTCCAGTCACACCTCCCCAGCCCTGTAGCCATGCAGGGGGTTGATGTGGCCCAAGTGCAGGACCTGTCACTTGGCTTTGTTGAAGCTCATCCCGTTAACGTTGGCCCAACGATCCAATCTCTCCAAGTCTCTCTGTAGAGCCTCCCTGTCCTCATGCAGATCGACATTCCTGCTTAACTTGGTGTTAATTGTGAATTTACTGATGATACACTCTATGTCCTCATCAAGATCATCAATAAAGATGTTGAACAGAAATGTTCCCAACACCAATCCCTGAGGAACACCACTTGTGACCGGCCGCCAGCTCGATTTAGCTCCACTGACCACCACTCTCTGGGACCGTCCATCCAGCCAGTGCTTGACCCAGCAGACCGTTCGCTCATCCAGGCCTTGGGCAGCCAGTTTTTCTGTGAGAATCCTATGGGGAACTGTGTTGAATGCTTTTTGAAAATCCATGCAGATAATATCCACAGCTTTTCCCTCATCCAAATGTTGGGTCATTTTGTCATAGAAGGAGATCAGGTTTGTCAGGCAGGACCTGCCTTTCATAAGCCCAATGCTGACTGGGCCTGATCCCCTGATTGTCCATTATATGACTTTTAATTGCACCTGAGATGACCTGCTCCGTGACCTTCCCTGACACCGAGGTCAGACTGACAGGTCTATAGTTTCCCAGATCCTCCTTTCTGCCTCTCTTGTAGATGGGTGTCACATTTGCCACCCTCCAGTCCAAAGGCACCTCCCCAGTCAGCCATGACTTCAGGTAAATCATGGACAGTGGCTTGGCGAGCACATCTGCCAACTCTTTCAGCACCCTTGGGTGTCACCCATCCGGTCCCACAGACGTGTGTGCATCCAAGTGGTGCAGCAGGTCTCTGACCACCTCCTCTTCAACTGTGCTGACCTCAGTCTGCTTCCCCTCCCCATCTCCCAGCTCATGAGGCTGGGTGTGCAGGGAACAGCCAGTTCCACTGCTAAACACTGAGGCAAAGTAGGCATTGAGCATCTCAGCCTTTTCCTCATCCGTGTTACTATGTTTCCCTCTGCATCCAGTAAAGGAGGGAGATTTTTCCTAATCCTCCTTTTGCTGTTAATGAATTTATAGGAACATTTTTTGTTATCCTTAACAGCTGTAGCCAAGTTGAGCTCCAGCTGGGCTTTGGCTCTCCTAATGTTCTCCCTGCATAGTTTCTCTACATCTTTATAGTCTTCATGAGAGACCTGCCCCCTCTTCCAAAGGCAATAGATTCCCCTTTTGTCCTTGAGATCCAGCCAAAGGTCCCTGTTCAGCCAGGCCAGTCTCCTTCCCCTCCTGCTTCTTTTTCGGCACACGGGAACAGCCTGCTCCCGTGCCTATAACACTTCTCTCCTGAAGTATGTCCAGCCTTCCTGGACTCCCATATCCTTCAGGGCAGCCTCACAAGGGATTTTGTTAATCAGTCTTTTGAACAGGTCAGGGTTTGCCCTCTTTAAGTCTAAGGTGGCAGTTTTACTAACCCCTCTCTTTGTTTCTCCAAGGATCAAAAATTCAATCATCTCACGATCGCTGCGCCCTAGACAGCCTCCAACCTTTACTTCCCCCACAAGCTCTTCCCTGTTCACATTAAGCAGCTCCAGGAGGCACCTTCCCTGGTTGGCTCACTCACCAGCTGTGTGAGGTTATGCTCCAGACATTCCAGGAACCTCCTGGATTGTTCCCTCTCTGCTGTGCTGTGATCCCAGCAGATATCTGGGAGGTTAAAGTTCCCCACAAGAACAGCGGCAAGTGACCGTGAGATTTCTCCCAACTGTTTATAGAAATCTTCATCCACCTCACTGCTTTGGTTGGGGTGTCTATAGCAGACTCCCACAGCAAGATCTGCTTTATTGGCCCTTAACCTAATCCAGACACTCTCAAACCTGTGTCCTGATTTCGACCAGGATGGAGTTAATTTTCATTGGAGTATTTCATACCATGTGATGTCATGCCCAGGTGTGTGGGCTCTCTCTCTTGGCTTGTCATTGGGGGCTTGCACTCACGCCATCTGCTTGTCAGTCTGTGCTGTTGCTGTGGGGGGAAGTCACCATGTTCATTAAGCCACTGCTGCATTTTACCCATTTTCTTTTTGAACTCGCTATTGTTGCTGTTGTTCTCTTGTTATATTTAGTAATTTCTTTCTTTTTATTCAACCCACGAATTCTCTTCTTTTGTCCCTCCCCTATTTCATCAGAGGGGGGAGGGGGAGGTGAAGGGTTGTCCACGTGCTGTCTGGCTGCCGGCTGAGTTCAAACCTCTACAGATTTTGGTGCCCAACTGGGGCACGGGAGCTTTTCTTTTTGTTTGAGATAACAAAAAAGAGTAAAATGTGGGTTGCTTGGCTCCTATGATCTTATCACCTCATTTGCAATACGTGTTTCCCATGCTGTTGCTCACCTTCCATGAGAGGTGGGTTAAGGTTTTATTTCCGTTGTACTATGTGATGCTCATCTATGATAGCACGTGGTCATCGGTCCTGGGGCTATTTACAGCTGTGTGTGAGAAATTTGGGGAGTTCAAATATCTTTGGAATACTAACATAAACATGGATACCATGGTGTTAGGAGCTAGTGTGTTCCTGAACGTGGTTCAGGTTTTGTTTATGGTCAAGCTACTATTTAAGATTAACCAAATAACAGAAACTGCAGCCACTACAAGTCCGAGGACAGGCGCTGCAGCTGAACCAAAGGACCAACCCATGACAGTGTCAGTTGCTCCCATACAGAAGAATAAATACACAAGAAACCCCCCTCTCAGTGTACAGGGTGATGGCGAATCAGGCCCATCATGACAACAGGAGGAGGCAGAGCCAGTGACAGTCACCTTTTTGTGAGTGTGGGCCCCATTTCCTACCAGACACTTCTCAGGTGCTTCCACGGTTTCTAAACATCTTTCCCTTCCCTCAAATGAAGTGGCAGAGGGAGAGCCCTCACCAGTCCACCATCCTTCAAGCTTTGGCATGCTTCCCTTGAGCTTATTCTTAACAGGCCCAGGTATCACCCCCTCTCCCCTCATACATAGTTTAAATCCCTGTCAATAAACCCTGCCCCAGAATCCTTTTTCCCCTCTGGGACAGCTGCATCCCACTTGTCTCATTTGTCACTGGCAAACCAGGTGCCTTAAAATCTTTGCCATGATTAAAGAACCCAAAATTCCTATGGTGGCACAAGTCTCTGAGCCACGTGTTAATCAGGTATGTTTTCCACCCCCTTTCAGTGGTTTTCCCTTCCACTTGAGGGATTGATGAAAACATGACCTGAGCTCTCGAGATTTCAATTAGCCACCTCAGTGCCTTGAAGTCCTTTTTGAGTCCTTTAGACTTCTAACACTTCATCATTACCTCCCTGGATAACCAACAAAGGGTAGTAATCAGAGGGCTGCACCAGAGCAGTGGCCTTCTTTTTAATATCTCTAACCTGAGCCCCAGGGAGGCAGCAGACCTCTCTATAGTATGGGTCTGGTCGACATATGGGCCCCTCTGTACCCCTCGGAACATAGTCACCTACTAAAATATCCCTCCTTTCCTTCTTAACTGAAGAAGATGTAAGTCGTGGGGCTGAGGGACAAGCTGTGGATGACTCACTGGATGGGTCCAATGGCTCTGACTCACAAGAAAAATGCTGTACAAAATCCAGCTGGAGTACAAGTCATTGTGTCTCCAGTTCATCCTCTCTTCTGGGTTTTTCCACCTCTTCTTTGCTGTATTGATGTTTTGCTGTATAGTTCAGTTTTCTCTGAGTTAGATCCTGAATAAGCGCAGTTTACAGCCTGATGTATTAATTAAAATGAAGTTGTGCATGGTTCTTTTTTAAAAGGCAAGATGATTCAGTAACATCTTTAGAAGTCTACAGTGTATTAAGGATAAAGATCTATGAGGGAATACTACACTGGAAGAAGGACAAACTCCTTTCTCAAGTCAAATCATCTCCAGTAAGGAAACAAAACTGTACATCCCAACCACATAAAGGGTATAAAGAGTTTGAACAATACGCTCTTCTGTAAATTATTTATTTTAAAAAGATGAAATCTAGAGACATTGAAAACTTTTGTGAACAGATTCAGTGAAAACACATATTTTATTTTAATTGAAGGTTTCATATCAACATTTTCAAAATTAAATGTTTATATTGGAGTTTTTTGAAACATCTTCTTCCATTTTGAAACTTTTTAAAATAATAATGTTTTCTTTTCTCCCTATAGAGGAAAAATTTTATCCAGGGCAAATGCAATGCTTTGTTTGACCTTTGATATAATAGTTCTGCAAAAATTAACACAGATATGCTTCTGAGCATCCCACTTTTTTTTTCTTTTAAGCCTAATTAAAATATTCAATGCCACAACCAAAGAATCAGTTTCTTGTACAGCTCTGCTTAGGATTCTAAGTCCCATTGAGTTTCAATAAGTCTTTGTGTTTGATACTGTCCCACTGAAGTCAGGGGGTGCAGGATGAATCCCTTTTTCCCTCATACACTTTGTAAATGCATGAGTCACACACCATGCAGCCAGGGAAATGAGGCTATCAGCCAGAATTGTCAGGACTGAAGCCAACCCTGCTTTGTTGATCTGCTCGTAGGAAGAACCATAGAAGAATGCAAATCAGTCCTTACCCTTTGCTGAAATGAAAAGCACTACCTAATGTTTCTAGATGCCTCAGTTCCAGGCAAACATCCCCAAAATGCTGCTACATTCTAATTTCCCAGCCTATGTTTTATAATGACTGTAAAACCACTTCAGTGGGAGTTCTGCTTTATTTTATTAGCAACTTTAGCAGCTAAAAAAAAAAAAAAAAAAATTTCTCATTCTACATATATATGGCAGCTTTGATTTACATATTTATATGACTCATTGATTGGTTCCCCACTAGTTTAGAGATAACATTTAATAATTCTTGACAAATAAAACTTACACACAAAAAAATCACCTATCAGTGCATTAGACTTTATATTTATGATAGCACTTGACAGAACCTAATCATAGTGACAGGTGCTATTAAGGTGCATTTTAAAGTATTATTGAAAACAAGTGGAATAGCATTAAAGCTGCTCATCTGCTTCAAGATATATTCATCCTCTCCTTGTACAGACAAAGTGTGTAGGGGACCTTTGAAAACAAAAAAAATTTACTGTGAAAATTATAGTGTTGTAGATAGTGTTATTGTAGTTGTATTTATCAATTAAAAAAAAAAAAAAAAGCAACAATATAAAAATATTTGATCAAATTTGTGGAATCAAAAGGAATAATTTAACAAGAACATGGCCTGTTTGTACAACGTTCAGTTTCCATGTACCACATTTCAGGAAACCGAAAAGAAAGGAACACTTCCGTACAATGAGCATTGCCATGGAGCATTTTCCTTGACTCTGTTGGATCACAAATGGGCCTGTTAGTGACAGAGGAGTATTATGTTCAGTGTTTAGAATTAGTATAGCTCTGAGCTGGATTAACTGGTCCACAGCTTCTTTGGGCAGACCACCAGAGGGAAGATGACAATGTATATAATGGTACTTTATGAAATGATTTCTGGTCCAGATATATGCTCTTGTCTCTTCACACTTGTGAACTACAGAAGGGAGGACTTGAAGCCTGCTGGCAAGTTAGCAAGTTCTTTGCCAAGAGTCATGAGTGCCAAATGGCGAAGTTACATGGGCATCTTACTTTTGCATTTAGAATTACCTGTTTCTCAAAGCTAATTATTTATCCCAGCTCTATAAAACTGCCAGATCACAAACGCCTGTAACTAAATACTTCATTAATCCCTTTAAGCCAATTAAAGACAGAAAAACAAATGACAAGCGAATAAAGAGGTTGGAGGAAATTCCTTTTTTCCTGCATTTTCTGTCCAATTTTATGTTTTGATAATGACACATACTAGAACACGTGATCAGCATTTTACAGGTAGACAAGAGGGTGATGCCACTGGGACCTTACCTTCGCAGTGCCAGCCTTCTGCTCTGCCTTCACAGGAAAGTAAGATTAAATTATTTTGGGCTTGCAAATTGGCAAAGACAGTACTTAATTCTTTACCATACTCTTAGACCCCCAAGGGGCTGAGAGGAGGCTCACCATGCCTGACACTAGTGAGACAGATAAAGACTGCATGACAACCCTCCCTTGGGGTACGTAAATTAATATTGTCAGTGCTTATTTATATTCATCTCCCCCTGCTATTTGAAAACTTCTTTTTGAGTAAGAGTCATGTACAAAAATAGTTTTAAAGATGCTTCTGACAGCCTGTTTCCCACTAGAGAGATACTGATAGAAACAAGAGCCATATGTAGGCCCTGAAATAGTCAACCCCATTTTGTCATGAAACCCTGTGGCAGAGTGGGTGATTCTTCTACGAGGACATTTTGACATCTGCTGTAGTGCCAAAATTAGAGGTTCTGTATGTTGGTGTAGAAGCCAGCTGGAAAAAAACAGTACAACATTAATCTATTACTGAATTAAAAAACACACCAGTGCTAAGTGATAGCTTTTGCACAGAGCTCTAGCTTGCTAGTGGTTTGCCCTCAGTGGAAGAGAGCAATAATGGAAAAATTTATTTTTCTTTTATTCACTCTTCAGAGCTTCATGCAAGTGTGATTCAGATATTTAAAATAATGCACAAAAAAGGGTTCAAAATGAGTTAACTAAGGAAAAGCAATACTTAGTAAATTGTAACACCATTTTCTGGTTTTTAATTGGTTGTTGGAGAAGATTCTGCTAAAAATAATAGAAAATGTCTGATAGAAAGAAGAACTAATTGAAAGCAGTTTTTCTGACAACAGGGGAAAACAAATCTTGAACTCGAGCTGAGTTATGTTAGGACCTAAACTGTTTGCTTGAAGTAAAACAATGTGTAAGGTGTGCGTTATTTATTCTAACCACTTACATTGCTTATCCATTTTAGGCCAGTGTAATTTTAGAAATGTAAATAAAAACATGTCAGTCAGACTTATTCAGGTGGATATTAAACAGAGCAAGAAGAAAAAAACAAATAAAAAGTAACCAAAAATAGAAACAAACAAAACCTTAAATGATTAACTTGTTTGTTGTTTTTTTGTGGTTTTTCTTTAAATTATTTCCAGCTGTCTCAAAGACTGCAAGTGAAGACACTGTTAAATGCTGAAGTCTGTTTCTGAGCTACAAATAATTGTACAAAATACAAATAATACTTGACAAGCCATGCAATAGAAAAGTTATTTCTCAATCTTCCACTGCAATGCATTGTTGGGGTTTTTTAAAGACATCTTTATGTCCAAATAACAAGTACAAACATACAATTTACTTGTTATGAATATCAGATCTATCTGGCTTTCCAATGAATTATCTATCTTAAAACCAAAATAAAGGTATTTTATCCAAACTATAGCTTATGAATAAAAAGTGGACATGCAGGAGGAAGGAGCACTGACAGACAATTCTACTGCTTCCATTACCAAAAAGTTATAATGCAGTTCTGAGATGTTTAGCTTGAGAGCCTCATATAGTTCTGATCACTGAATAGTATGCAAAAGGAAGCTAATTTTGTAATAACAACTTGATAGACCTTCTTGCTTTTGATAAACAGAATATTAGGTGATGGTCTCTAGTAAACAAATCCAACCAAAAGTTTCTTTAAAGTGCATGCATAAACTTATCTAAACTGAAAACATGCTATGTTATGTCCTAGAGTCCTGACTGTACTGACTGGGTAGATACGTGTCTTGGTTGTCAGGCACTTTGTAATCTTCCTAGTTGTATACACAGATTCCATGTATACCATGAAACCAGGTGGTAAAGGATATGTAGAGACCAGGAGTCAGGATGTGCCTGAGGTATTTACACGGAGTTGTAGTCCCTGGCCCTAGTATTTCTGTTAAACTAAAAAATAAGCCAACAACAAAATCCATCCCAAGTCACTCCATACAAAAAAAAAGAAATAGTGAAGACACTAAAAAGGAAAGAAATGAAAGAAAAGAGTAAGTATTTGAAATAGTGCAAGAAATATTTGAGAAATATCATTCAACTTCTGGTACTTTCTGAAGTTTTTGTGTCAATCAGATTAATTTTAGGCAACTATATAAAGTATTTTGAAAGAACCATCAGAAGATAAATGAAAGATTAAACTGTGTAACAGATTTGTGACATGCCCAGATATAAACAGAAGAAATAGAGGAGGAAAAAACCCAACAAAGAAACCCCCACAACTCTGGAAAGAAATCTTGATGGATTTAGCACATGTAAAATGTAATTTAACAAGTTTATATTATAAAAAGGCAAAATACTATGAACTTAAAATCAGTAAATGGTGTAACACATTTGTTACTAAATGAAGATGGGCATAAAAACATTAGAGAAAAATGAAATTCTAAGAAAAGCATTGTAGCAAAACTTTTGAGTTGGGAGGAAAGAGATAATATATTTTCCTTATCTGATCTTTGTCTGTGTTAAGAAACATTTTAAAAAACCAAAACAAGCCATAAAACTGCTCTTTCTTGCAGCCCATAGGTCTGTATAATATCTTGCATTTAAATTATTTGTGGTGGAACAATGATGGCTGATAGCTAGCCAACTGGAATAAAGAAATGCCACTCACTTTATCAAAAACTGTCAGGCAAAGCAAAGTCTTATGTATTGTTTTGCACATCTAAAGAGGAAATTCTTGACTGTCCATTAATTGAAAGTTTCAATAACTTTCTCTGCTCCTAGTGGCATCATTGGCTAAAAAAAACCCTAAAAAATATTTTCCTTCCTTCCTTCCTTCCTTCCTTCCTTCCTTCCTTCCTTCCTTCCTTCCTTCCTTCCCCTTTCTCTTTCAGGTTCTACATTTTTTTTCCTATTACTTATAACTACTTACTAATTAATAATGATAAATTAATTATAATTACTTATTAATAATATTTAAATAGAATGTGTGTGCTAAGAGGAGAAAAAAACAATGCTGAAACTTACAGCAATCAGTGAATGTAAATACCAAATTCTTGTTGTCCATAGAAAAAAAAAAAAAAAAAAAGAAACTTCTGTATCAACAAAACAACAAATATTTAGTCTGTCCATTGGAAGTCAAGTACATCTACAAGCCCCACTGTTTATATTCATGTTGCTAAATAAAATGTCTAAAGAACGCCCAACTCTGAGGCCCAGTGACACTAGTGAATTCATGATGACACTGCATTGGTCTTGTACTTCTAATACCAGGCTTGTTTTGGAGAAACTAAACTTCATAGAAAAGCTGAGGAGTGCTCTAAAAATTGAACAGCATGGTCAGCTTGGGACCCAAGGTTTGAGTTTGGTCCTCGTGTATTTAGCAGCACACATGTTCCTACTGAATTGCTAGTTAAAGGTCTGGGCATCACTTGAGGGGTACTTGAGGACAGCTTTGAGCACATAAATAAAACATAATCCTTTGTATAGATGAATAAATTGATCCTTGTGGATAAAATCCTACTGATATCAAGGAAAGTGAGCATTAGTTGAAAGAGCAACAGGGTCCTTACTGATGAGAAAGCACTCTTCTAAGAAAAAAGCTATTATTTAAGAAAATCTTTTAAACAAAATTAATATTTAACAAAAACAATTGGTATAAGGCTGTTTAATTATGAGTGCACAATATGTTGCTTCAATTTACCTTGTGCAGCTATGAGCCAAAAAATGAACAGCAGTAGAGCAAGACACTTTAGCTGATTATTATCCACATGCCTGTAAGTAAACCATAGCATCTCCTGATAAACTCATTATTTACATTTTAGTAATATAAAAGAAAAAAATTATCATAAATATTGAAGAATTTATCTGAAACACTAATTAATCCATGTTATTTTAATCAGATTGAAAGGGCATCCTCTTTTCTAGAAATACTTAATCAATTTGTGGTGGTATGCAATTGTGTTCCCTCTCAGAGTTACAGCTCTGATGAACTGAATGGGTGAATTAGTGCTCCAAGGGGAAAAGCACATAATAAGCCCCTTTGAGACAACTTGAGAAGAACTGAATAAATTCTAGTTTTAGTTATGTTAATTAGACTTTGAGGGGACAGTGGATCTAGGAATCACAAAGATCCTACAGCAATGCTGGTTTGCAGTAGCTAGTTGGAAATCCCTTTCATAACTCTCAGAGGCATGGCATCATTTTCTTGTGATTGACAGACTGCCAAGATCTATCATTTTGTTTCAAAGGCAGAATATTGTTTGCATCATGGCAACAAAGGACATGAACTCATCTGGGACAGAAAAACAAAAGAAAACAAAGCAAAGCAAAAAAAATAAAATAATCAAATAGTATTCCTCTAACACAGTTATCTTGAACATGACAGTTTTATACGGGTCATATGTGAAAACAAAATATTCTACCCGGAAAGCCTATTGTCTCTCTATTGGCCTGTCTTAGTCAAGTTTGTAAGATATTATTTCTCCTATGAAAGCTTCTTCATTTGCCATGTGTTCCAATAACTCTTTATACTTATTCAGTTTTGAGTTTTACTTTCTTTAATATGTCTGCTTGAAGTTGTGCACAAAATGGTATTAACAGATGAAGTCCTGACAGTAGCAGTTGTATTCGGATCTTCCATCCATTATTACATGATATGTTCTGAGTTTCATAAGATTTCCCCACTCTCAGTGTTGCTTTGTACAGGGGGTTCAGTAATTTGTAATTCTGTCTCCTTTTCCTTCTTGTCTTGTATTTTGGGAGTACTTTCACTGCAATACCCACCATCAGCTGAATGAAAACACCAGCCTTAGGACCCAGAGGAGCACAAAAAGTGAGAACACAACCCCAAGAAAAGAGGTAGAAACTAAGCATGTATGTAACATTTTTTCTCACATAATTATTATTTTTTTTTTAAATAACAATTAGATATAGACTAATAATGCTTCTTGAATTAGACTATTTTAGTTGTAGTAACAATAAATTCATGGCTTTACATAGATATAGGATGTGTTTCTTTGCCCATAAAGAGTTTGAGCTTAGCCTACACATTTTTTGGGATCCCAACTATGAATTGCACTGCAGTAAAATGTATGGTTACAAGAGTTTGGGATAGATCTAACTTAGCTGTTCTTGCATACTGCTCCAAAGTATGGTATCAGCATTTCTTAACAGTCATAAATGATAAAGGTTAAGTGTCTTCCATGGAAAAAAAAAAAAAAAAAAAAAAAAAAACAACAACCCACATCAACCGCTTCCAACACACACAAAGGAAACAAAAAAACCCTCCCCCAACTTCCTTGTTCCTAAGAAAAGCGTCCTTGTGTCTAGAAAGCCAATGGCTACCTGATCCCTCATGTCTAGAAAGTTGATGGAGGTCTGATTCCTTTATGTTTTATGCCAAGTTACTGCCTGAATGTTATCTAAGAGCAAGCAGAGTTCTGCAAATTGTTTTGGAATAGACAAAATATATATCCTTTTAACATTTTAAAGCATGCTGCCTTCTCAAACGTATTGGTTATTTGTTATTTAAGACAGTGTAAGTAGAAGTGCTCAGGTCCCTTTTAATCTTTGTCTCTATAAACTTAATTCTTTTGCAGGTTTTTTTGGTCCCTGCTTAGAGAAAAGTTCTAACCTATAATCATTTTTGTCACAAAATTTTCACTTCATGTCAAATAAGCCTATATTATAAAAACTTTTCATTCTCTTACAGTTAGACTTGTATGACTACAAATTTGACCGTATAATCATTTTACTGGAGTATGTGATATTTTTAACACTATTTAGTTCTATTTTAAATTCCACTTCTCTGACAAGATGTATCCTTAGTGAGTAGATTATACCTGGTAAGTCTAGTTACTGGTATTTTATGGATCATCATCATTCATCACATATCACAAATAGATTTTCTAACATATCATAGATATCATAAGATATCATAATTTGCCATGCTTCTAGTAGTAGCAACTATCTTTATTCACCCTGCTCCCATAGTCTCACAGGATTTCAATAGGAAAGGATAGTAATGACACAACTGGGACACTACTTGTTTCTATTATTGGTGTTTGCTTTTATTTCTGTCTCCTCTGTTATTATAACAATACCTGATATGTTAATATTTGGATGTCTTCTTAATATTGTATAATTCCCTGATACATATTCAGATTTTACCTTTACGATCTCAGCTCATTACTCCTCCAGTTTAACTGTCCTATTCTTCAGCAGACATTTCAGGTTCTAAAAATGTAAAACTAATTTCAAAAAGCATGTGCTTCTCTGTATCCAAGGCATTTTTTAGTATGGACATACCCTCTCTGAGAATGAGAAAAGGAAATAAAATTATTCAGAGAAAAGCTTATGGTAATTACTAATTAAAAAAAAAAAAAAAAAAAAAAAAAAAAAAAGCAAGCCCAGATGTATTTTTAAAAGAGTTAGAACCCTTTAGAAATGTAGAACAAGACCAAGAAGCCCTCACACACGTACCTAAAATCCACAGAACTCACCTATTTTGTAAACATTTTCTATTCCATATAAAACATGTAAACATTTTGCACTCTACATATTTTGCAACTTAATGAACAGAAAAGTCTTTCTGGTGTCAATAATCTCATAATGAGAATACTTAAAGACCACTAGTCACTCTAGTAAACAGGAAAACAAAATTTCTCAGTGTAGAATGAATAATTGTAGCCTGGAAAGAGTATAGTTGCAGAGTTTTTTCTGGTGGTGGTGTTTTTTACGGGGTTTTATTTGGTAACTGATCTCTAGAGTTCTTATTTTGCTGTTTTCTCTTACGTGGCAGTTGTGCTATGTGTAGCCATAAAATACAAGCCAGAAAATTCAAGTAGCTTTAAAGCAAGGAATTGCTTTTTAGGTTATTGCTGGTGTCTCAAAATCTTTAAAACAGACAGGTGAGAAATGTCAAAAGTGAAAATGAAAGGTGTGTTTAAGGCTGAGACTTGCGGAGTTAAAATAAATTAAATATTTGTTTCTAGCTCAGCCTGATGAAAAATATTACTAATGCCTGTGTAGCACTTCTTGAAAGAAGACTTCAGAATAGCTGTGGATAAAAGATTAACTATAACAAGTTATAAAGTTTAGTTTAAAAATGGTTTTGAAGAGGAATATAAACTCAGTTTAAGGTGAATTTGGATACAAGTTCTTTAAAAAATTATTTAGGATCTAACTAGCAAAATCAAATTCATTAAATATAATTGTGTAAACAGTATAAATACAGCTAAAATAGAAAATCACAAAGTACAAAAATGTAAACAATTCACAACACTGAAGATCTTAGAATTTATAAAACTTGACATACTGTCCACTTTGTGCAGACATAATGGAAAAAGAATATAAATTGATGACATTAAATAAGAATTAAATGCTATTCTTTAAAAAAAAAAAAAAAAAAAAAAAAAAAAAGGAGTGGTGCAAAAGAACTCTATTCCTGATTTTGGATGAGAAGAAATTCCCCCACTACTGATATAGAGGATATGCAACCAGAATGTTACCTCTCAGATTTCTCTGTAGTGTCTCCATGACCTCACCCTCCATTTCTTTTCTCTGGCTTGTCAGTGATATTACCTTTGTCAGATCTGACCCCCTTTTCTAAGTGTTCTTCTGTACTAAATACATAGTGCCCCTTTTTGTCTCTCACTCCTAGTCTTAGTTTCTATATTAGTGCCCTGGCTTCTGCAGAGACCCTTCATCTCTTAATGATTAATACAAAAAGGGTTCTTGTATTCCTAGAATAGATTATGATCAATGTGACAGAGCCTCAGGACATTTTTTGTTGCAGTTCAGTGAGTCTCTGCTGAGACATTTTTGGAAGCATGTCATCTAGCCAGATTTTTTCTGGTTTTGTTTGCAATAGACCTTCTGTACATCTTTGCTGAATTTCATGCCACTACACTGAGAGAACAGAAAACCATCATAATATAATGCCCTCTACCTCTGCTGCTATTGATCCTGCAAATCCAGATCTGGAATCAGATAGCACCATACATCCTGAATATCATAGAGTGTAAGAGAAAATGTAGCTCCTCCTTGAGTTCTTCTGTGAGAAATAAAACTTTGTCCCACATGCTAACTATTATCTCCTGGTGAGATGTTCTCTTCTAGAAGACATTTTTACATTGTCAGATAGTTTGTACTGGCTCAGTTAAAAGATTTCATAGAAATGCAACAGTTAATTAAATTCCACTGGAACTTCAGTTGGGGGAATGTTACCATAAGAAGAAAAGCCATATATATATATATATATATATATATATATATATTCTTT
>NW_020799091.1:75308411-75330257 GCF_003259725.1 Athene cunicularia | reverse complement strand
AAAAAAAAAAAAAAAAAAAAAAAAAAAAAAAAAAAAAAGATTGCTATATGTTTAATATTCAGTAATGATTAGTCCAGTGACAGAGAAGCCAGCACATTCTTCATTATCAATTCTAATACTGAGCTACATTTTTTTTTTCTAAAAATCTGCATGAAATTTTACAGCAAATGGTTTTAATTCTAGCCAATGGTTTTAAATAAATTCTAGTGTGTTAGACTGAGAAAACTATCTAACATGTTCTTGGTAAGAAGCTATGACCTAATTACACTATTGCTGTATATTAATAAATTATCTAGAACAAATTAATTAGGAATTCCCTGTAGCAACACCATTTCCCAACCTTTTAGTCTTCAGTCTAAACCCTTCACTTCCTGTTTTCTAAATATTTCATGCTTTGTGGATAGCAATGGCTTGATCCCTTCTCAAGAGGAACACCCCTCCTATGAAGAAAAGCTGAGAGAGTTAGGACTATTCAGCATGGAGAAAATAAGCCTTGGAGGAATCTTATCAATGTATAGAAATAGCTGGAGAGACGGTGCAAAGAGGACAGAGCCAGGCTTTTTTCCAGTGGTGTCCAGTGACAAGACAACAGGCAATGGGCATAAATTGAAACATGAGAAGTTCCCTCTGGACATCATTTGTTGTGAGACTGAATGAACACTGGCACAGGCTGTCCAGAGAGGTTGTGGAGTCTCCTTCCTCAGAGGTGATCAAGCAGCATCCACTTAAACAAGGATGAAGAGGAAGTTGGAAATCAGGTTGTTGTCACCAATGAAGAATAACTCCAGAGATGTAGTAGGGTCTTAACAGGTAGCTTGCCTCATCCTGTTTTGCATGCAAGAAAGAGGATGTATGCAGCATTCTCTGTTTTAATCATGGTCAGACCACTTTTACACACATATCTTGATGGTTTCTGTATGGGCGTGTGAGTCCATGAAGAGGTAATATTAGCTTAGAGATTAAAAAAAAACAAAACAACAAAACCTTTCCTTCCATAAGATGTCTCATTAAGGTTTTTATACTACTTTTCAGATGCCATCCCTAATTCAAAACCAGATTTCTCTCAAGTGGGGTGTCTGCATAGCCCAACTTTTGTAAAATTGCCTAAATTGCAACAGCTGCTAAATAGCAATGTGTGTGCAACGAGTGTGTGAAGGAAATGCCAAAGATATCTGAAAGTATGTTTGCCCCAAACTGACAGGGTAGTGCTAGAAAGGAAGATTATAATCATTTTTGTTGAACAGGACCAAGGAATTACAAAAATACTTTTGAAATAAAGGAATCAGCTCACAAATAATATTTTTTTATAAAAGCGTGAACATTTGTAACAGCAAGACAGACACTGGAGTGGGAAGAGGGCAGCAGCCTAACAGGGCTTAACACTGTGGGAAGTCCAGCAGGACAGAGCACCCTGCCGTGGGGCACGTGCACCGAGCCAGGGGCCACCCACACAGGGCAGCATTTGGGGACCCCTCTGAGGTGTGTGAGGCTTTGTGGGATGTTTCCCCCCTGTGCACATCTGTGGGCTCACCTGACACTGGAATAGCCCTGTCCCGCAGGGAGAATGGGGGAACCCTCAGAGGTAGGGTCATGGGGACCTACACAGCCTGGGGAGAGTCATGCCCACCTACCTCTGTGTTTCTGTGAGTGTCTGTATGTGATTAAAACTTCTTGGGATTAGAATTGGTGATTTAAAATTTATAGCTGTTTCTGTGTCAATAATTTAGGGAAATAAAGGAGTTGTGTGGCATTAAGGACCTCTTGTGCTTGACCAGAAGGATGGTTCAGACAGGAAGGAGGTGGATGTCCCTGACACCCAAAATGTCGTTGTGGTTCCCAGCTAGACTACACAATGGAAAGAACTGGCTGTGAAAATCCATAGTCCTCTTCTTGGGATGAAGATCCAATAGGTCCAATTTGGTATCATTGTGAAAGACGTCTTCTAAAATATGGGAGGAATAGTATAAGAAAAACAGGTGACCAGTGTATCTGTTTGTGTTTGCTATTAATGACTGCACTTCTAGAAGCATGGGAGGCTGGTCTTTAGAAGTCGAAAGAAAGTTTAGATGGTTACAAACAGAGGAAAACCTATTTGCTGAAGAGAGTGTTGCCATGAGGGACACTCAGCAGGCTCTAGGGTTAATGGAGATGGCAGTGATGATGGTTCCACAAAAGACTGATCACATTAAGAGGTGAAAGCATGAAGGGAAAAAGAATGGGAAGCCTTAATAACCATACTGAATGAGTACTGGGATCAGAAACAGGAGATGGAGGTACATTGGGATCAAGCGGAGATGAAGAGTTGAACAAAGACAAAAGCCCCATCATCATGCCCAGTGGAAGGGTAGGGGTATTCTTAGGACATGATATCTCCCACTTCAGAAAGTTGTTGTTGATTTAATTATTCTGTTATTGCAATATTCCAATTAGGTGGTACCAGACAGCAGTGCTTTCATATTCAAAATATGCAGAGGACAATATGAGATTTCCATGGGAACAGTTTTATACTCTTGGACTTTCATATAGCTTGTTTGTTTTTTTTTTTTCTCATTAGTCCTTTTTTCATCTTCACTACTATTTCAGAATTTCAGTGACTTTTTTTCATGGTACAGCCTTGCTATTTTTTGAGTGGGTGCTTAGAAAATAGATGTTCCATGTGACTTCTTCCATCTGTACACGCTTTCTCTAAAAAACAACAGATTGCATTGGTGGTGATATTCAGGGGGAAAAATCATCTGCTAATGACATTGTTTCTCTCTGAATATTCTCTAGTATGATTTTCTTCTATCTGTTCATATTTACCAAACATCTCTTTCATGCATATTTTATATTTTTGCACTTTTAAAAATATATAGAAACTTATTTGATTAAAAAAAGAAGGAATCTTTATAACAACCTTTTTAAGGTTTTCCTTTCAAATGATTAAATAAGGCCACAGGACTATTTCATGATGATAGTTAAGTATTTACATCTTCTTACTGAGTGAATTATTTGAAAAAAAAAAAAAAAAGATGATTGGAGAAGTGCAAAGTATTCCAACAGAATCTGAATAATCAACTAATTTGTTTTCAATGGTCCATGACATAGAGGAATTATTCAGTTTTCACAGAAAATCTAAACTCTTCAGATTTAGATAAGACAAATGCTCTCCAAAAGTACTGGATCAAATCTTCTTCAATTAGAAATACATTCTACTTCAGATGAGTTGGGGATCATGGAATGTATCTTGAATTGTCATTGCATGGGAAGATGTGTTAGGAATGCAAATGTTGAAAAAAATTGAAAAAAAAACCCAACTGTTTTCCCTGTCTTCTTTCTGATCCAGAAGCTGATAACTGAGTTGTTATTCTTTTGGGGATTTTGAAAATCAACTATGTAAAAATTAGATCAGTACTTGCATATCTGTGTTACCTCAAAACAAAGATATCTTTAACAGAACCTTAGTGAAGAAAGTGAAAATATTTTCATTTTACTGTTTAGTTACTTAGTGTAAAAGTACTTGTTAGCAAAAAGAGAATGTATGGCCGTATTTAATTCACTGCATTTTGATATTGCTGTGTTTAAATTTAAACAACTGAGCTCATCAAGGCAGAAACCTTAAATTCAATATCTGCTAGTAAGCAGATCATTTATTCTGGAGAGAGATCCAGATAGCTCAAACAAGGAACCTCCATTCTCTGTACAGAAAGCCTCTATCTTATGGGATTGTTTTTGAGT
Organism: Athene cunicularia; assembly: GCF_003259725.1. Lineage (NCBI taxonomy): Eukaryota > Metazoa > Chordata > Aves > Strigiformes > Strigidae > Athene > Athene cunicularia. The sequence continues at coordinate 75,326,540 of NW_020799091.1, read as the reverse complement.
TTTGTGGGATTTTCACAGTTTATACACATTGAATGAGAAACAATCAAAAAAAATAGTCAAGAGAATCTTACAGAAGATCAGTCACAGCAGTATGTCTGAAGAAATGCCTGTCTTCCTTGTGGAGTTCCCTTCTAAAAGTATATGCCTAAAAGAGGAAGCAGAGCACACCTTTGAATAAAAACTTATTGATCACAGAACTCATGGAACACCTGGGTTGCACATAATTCTCAGTCAGTGAGAATTTAAGCAAAATATTTCTACTCCTCAGGCTCTAACCACGAGGCAGGATGCAAGATGGGACTCTTCTTCACTTGTTGTTTTGGAAGACTAAAACAAACAGAAACTTGACTTGCTAATGTGATGACAACTCCAGTGCAATCTATTCTTTCATCCTAGTATGGATCAGACTAAACCCAGCAACCCTCAAAGTAAAAACACAAGATCTGTACTTGTAGAAAAAGTAATGGAAGATGCAACATTCATCAATGACTATTAACTGGCTTATACATGCCTTCACGCATAAACATCTCACAAAACTTTTATAGTCATATTTGGAGGATTTCAGACCTCTACAGTGAACCTGTGTCAGTGTTTTTAGACTCTCTGAAGAAAGGCATTTTAAAAGCAGTTTCTCTTATATTAGGTGTTCCCGTTACATTAGATCAATCTTTGGCTCCTCTCCAAAAGCAACTTTACTATATCTAAACAGGCATCTCAAAGAACACTAACAGTGGGGTTGGTTACATATAGTCCTACAGTTTTGAAGTATTGCCACTGAAGTTAGCACTTCACTTTCCTTATTTTCTTATTTTTAATGTATTCTTGAATGCTATAACTTTGTCAGTGTCTTGGAGAACACTCTTATCCAATCTTAAAGCTTAAGAAATAAAATTGATCTGTTAGCTCTTTTATCTTGTCTCTCTGCCAAATGACAAATTGTTTCCTACACGACTTGAAACCATCTTCTGCCTGCTGTACTTTTAAAATTCTCAAATAATTAGATATCTTATCACTACCTTCAGAGACATGTTAAATGCCTGGCATATTTTATTCGTCCATTTTGCTATCTACATATATTTCTGATAATGTGCTTTATAGTAAAAATACTCCTTTTATTCTTTATTATTTATGTTCTTTAACTGTAGATTAATTATCTACATCATAATTTCCACATGATCTTTGCCCATCCATAGTGCCATTTAATATTATTGCTATTAAAATATGGACAGTTTCCAACAGTTGCTTAAAAGATCCAATTCACACAAGGTCATTTGGAGGGAATATAACTTACTTTAACATGTATGACAAAGTAATTCCTAGCTTCATTAAAAAATAACAGACCTGTTCCAGACTTGCCATAATTGCAAATATGTCAAATCATGATTATGGATTAACATGGATTAACAGTTTAGCACCAAAATCTGGATACTTCTGCTATTTTAGCATTGTGCTCTCTCTGACCAAGAATCTCAGAGAGCAGCAAATTTTAATGAAATCCTGTGTAATTGTCAATATTTCTCTGAAGAAGACACATCTAGCTTGAAACAAAATTAAACGTGCAAGCACGTTCTTCATTACTGTTCAGGCTTTGATGTTCAACAAGTGAAAATAACCATATCTAAGACCTTAGTCAGTTCTATACACACTCTGTTCTCCTCTTAGACTGACAGGCTAAAAGCACAAACCAGACTGGTAATTCACAGCACAGATGGTGCTGAAAACTGAAGACTGTGCTGGAACTACAACAAACTATACATATAGTTTGGGGATTATGTAAAAACTGGGACAATTTATCTTAACAGATACAATAAAAGCTGAGTTCTCTAGTGCTGAATTGGTGAGAATTGCCAGCATCATTTGCATCTTGGAATGACATAAGATGATGAAGCATGATTAATCAGATGGAACAGGTGTGAATTTGCCTGCAGGTATGTAAGTAGATCCACTATAGACAATGGCCAGATGTTGATCACATGCAGGAGACAAGTGTTATGACTATTTTGACATTTTTTAAAGAGAAAATAAAATGAAGAAAAAAGCAAAAGTGTATTTAAAAAGGATTCTGAGACACCTAGGTTGGTCAGGGATTGTTGCTTAGAAACTTGGATTTACATTTTTACTCATTTAAAGAGTAAAATTAAAATATAACATGTATTTAGTTTTTTTTTTTTTTTTCTGATCATCAAAGTAAATTATGGATGCTATGTTACGACAATATTAAATTTCTCCAGAAAGAGGATGGAAGGAGACATTGCAAGGCAATTGGTTTTTTGCATTGCACATGCTGATGCAGTTAGGAAAAGGTAAAAATTTAAGGCTACTAGTCATTCTATTGTAGAATTTCTATTGTAGAATAAAGGGCACAACAGATACTTTCATCATTCTTATTTTCAACCAAAGATCTTTTAAAGATAGGCATTTAATGAAATGCAATACATTTCTAAATAGCTATTTATACATACAGACAGGATTTATTTCTGACATAAAACCAAAGCGTAAGTCAAAGCTAATTTTTTTTTTTTTTTTTTTTTTTTTTTTTTTTTTTTTTTTGTGTGTGTTTAGGCTATAGTATAACCTTTGTCTATATGTGGCGCTCTATTCCTGCAGCTATTAAAAAAAGTCTGTGGCTAGCTCCATGTTTCAAATACTACTTAATCAGGGTGGGGTTTAATACTTTATTCAAAGCAATCATGCTGTTATCAATAAAAGGAAACTCTGGTTTAATTACCATTTTAACATAAATAAATATGTGTTTCCTCTCACTTTAGGTATAATTTTTAAAAATACTGTAACTATGTAATGAAACAGATCCATAATACATAGTAACAATCTTCCAGGTAAGTTATTTTCATCTCATAAATGCTTATTATTTTCTGGTCCTGTTTGAATTAAAAAAAAAAAAAGAAAAAAGACCCATTTTGAAAAGCATTCTTTGAAAACTGTTCCTTTACTTTGATTCTTGACTGTAGCTGAATTGAAAACACTATAATGCATTTAAGTAGGATTTACACAAAAGGACAGAAAATAGTCAATCTTTAAATTCAGACAATTTTAGTCACCTTGTCACCGAAATCCAGGATAAAAAAACTTATCGACACCAATTTGATGCAGATAAGCAGATACTTCTTCATTGACAGCCGGATGTGTAAGGAAGTGCTCTCACCAACAACACATGCCAGGCACCAGAATCATACATCTTATATAGAACTTACTCACACATATTCATTAAGTCTTCATACATAAGCACACAACTTCCAAGAAATCATTAACATATTCTCCTATTTCCGATTCTGCTCAGTAGAGGTTAGAAATGTCTAGAAATGGGTCTGGGGTGTAATGTGAGTAGGTGGTCCATGAGTTGGTGGTCGCGATCTCCCCCTGCCGGAATTACCTTTTGCTTAAGGACACGGTTTTCTTGGCAGGTACCTGCAAGCTGTTACGGTGACTTCCCTCAGTTCCCATTAATCCTGGACCTTGACAACTACTTGCATCCTTCTAGTCCTATACATGTATTATAAATCAGATTACAAATCACCTCATGTTTTGTTACCTAGGTTCTAACCGTTCCTACTAAACAATTATGACCAATCCCCTCAGCCTTGGTACGGGGCGGTACAGGGAATTTTAGAGTAGCAGTCAGTTGCTAGATTTAAAATACAATAAATGTAAAATGATTTTTACTAAAATATCCCTTAATTCTATACTTATATTAAAATCAAACACATTTTAATTTCAAGTGATAATAAAATCAGTAACAACCTGTTTTCTTAAGTTAATACATAAGACAAATACTAGCTAAAAGTCAGAAAGGTTTTAAATGATTCTTTAATGTTTACTTTTAAAATGTAAATGACATCTTTGTAATCTAAGGAGATCACAGAATACTTTCCATTAATGGTCAGGGAGGACATCCAGAGACACCTTTCATGTTAGTGCCTTAACTGATGGATTGTCTCTTGATTTAATTTGCATATACAGTTATTAATTGATTACAAAATATTATGTAGAATTAAGTATATCTATTATGCATTGATATTCACAACAGTACTAAAAAGGGATGTGTTCTTATATGTAATTTTATTTGCTCAGCAACTATTTGGCTCATTTTTTTTCTTGGTCTGGTGAGAAAACTGAGTTATAGAAGAATTGCAATTACATGTCTAGACTAGAATCCTATCTTCAAGAGGATCCAAATATCAAATAATATGAATTGTTAAGATTTTTGCAATTCTAAACTGGTGTTAGAACACATAGGCATGAATGTTGTATTTTTTAGTGTATATAGCCACTGTTGAAAAAACATGTTCAGATTGAATGAAATACTCTTTACAAATAAATTCATTGCTCCACACTGAAAGACGTCACTTACAGTAACATGAGCCAGCAGTCTATACACATTGGCACTAACAAGTTAAATCATTCAGACATAATGATGGGATTGTATCTTTCCTAGAGAAAATGGAGGAACCACAATAGTCCATTGAAAAACCCTATTTAGTGAACAAGGCTGATTGAAAGCATGAACAGGATGTTGACACTGTTAAGAAAGAGACAAATGTCATACAGTAATATGGAAAATGTTACAGTTTCATTATTATGTCAGTAATTCATCCATATGATAAATGCTATATCTAACATTTTAAAGTGATATTTCAGAACTAGACAAAATTTAGATAATAAATCAAATTTTCACTGGTGAGGAGGATGGGGTAAAGGATTTTATTCAGTGAAATGATAGAAAGGCTTAGATTATTTGATTTGGAGAAGGAAGGATGAAGAGTAAAGCTGATAGTATAACATTAGGGTAAGGCTAATAGAACTGCAGGATCAATTGTGTCAAATCTCTTTATCTGATGTTAACATAATAATGCTTTATTTTATTTCAATAGTGGTTCATATAACATTTATAGCACTGAATGGCTGAAAAGAAAACAAAATCTGGGTCTGACATTCTGTAGAAAAAAAAAAAAAAAAGGAACTTATGAATGTATGTAAGGGGATTGAGGATAAACATATGCCTTGACTAGATTCTTGTCAGCATAGATAGTTACTCAGAGAAAAGTGGTGATCAGTGTGATTTCTATTTAAGTTATTTTGAAAGAAATGTATACTAAAAAATTGATCCAACCAAGAAGCCTCATGACAAATTCCTCTTATCATGTCATCTAATGTAAAATCACGTGAAGACTTGATAACGAAACCTCCCTCTTAAGTGAAAGATCAAGCAAATTGCTAACTAACCTTGGTTCTGCCTTTCCAAATTGTGAATCTATTTCCATAAGCAAAAGAGCACTTAAAATTGTTATGCTACAAGAAATAAAAACAATTTATTGTATACTTTTCTACTCCTGAATTTTACTAAAGGAAGCATATTTCTTCAGCTTCATGAAATGTGGATCAAGTTTTGTTTCCTTGAGGTAGGCTTTATTAAATCTTTCAGCTTGATGATGAATCCAGAAGTGAACTCCGGATTATCTAATTTCTAGCACTTCAGGAATATGGGCTAGCCAGCAGAAATATTCTGATTTGATGTTATGTGTGCATTTTCTTCACATGTTAAAATAGCGGTAGTATTCCATCTAAGAATAATGTAATGAAAGGGACTATATTTTTTAAACCAGGAGAATTATACAATAGGTATAAATTGATAGTACACTGCCTTTTCTCCTCTCGATCTCTGAGTGAATAGATAGCTATGTATTGTCTGCTATACAGTAAAACATGTCCACCAAGGTATTTAGGTGTAAATTCATACTTAAGGATTTTGTACACAAAGTTAAGGCTGGATACTGTAAGGGTATGTGGAAGGAGACTGACTGCTTCTGTAAGGGTATCTAGTCAAAGTCTTTCTCAAAGGCCAATAGTCTTTTCAATGCAAAAAGGCATGATAAGAAATGGAGGAAGCTATAAGCAAGATCATACAGAAACATGAACCTGACCAAGAGACGGTAACAATGAGAACAAATCTGGTTAGATGCACTATTTGATAAGCACACGTGAAGTGTAGAAATGTTTATTTTTTTCTTTAAGATTATCTGACTAAGGACCTTGTCAAATAGAGATGATGAGGAAAGGGAAGGGGACAAACAAACAGAAGCATAAAACCTGACCCTGACAGTACTTGGGGCGTTCATGAGAATGTGTGTGCTTGTGACTGGAGAGTGCTCACATGTGTGTGTGCATGTGTGCACACATATGCCTGCACTAGTGACCTGCTGTCTCTACCAGCCAAAGAGGAGGAGGAGATGGGGGGTGGCTGGCTGTGCTTGTGTCTGATGTGAGCCCCGTCCATAGGTGCTGCTGAAGACAGCGCTTTGTCTGTGACAGTCTGTGTGACCAGCTGTGACAATGTCCTTGGTGTCTCAGTGTCTTAGTGTGTGTGTGTGTCCATGTCCATGGCTGTGTCTCTGGGATATGTGCTCAGCTTCATTACCGGTTGAAACTACAAAGGGGAAAGTGGCAGCCAAATCCCCCAGCCTGGGCAGAGACACTGGGTCCCTGGGCACTGGGCTGGGCTCTAGCAGCCACGTAGAAGAGGTTCTGGGCTGCTGGGGAAGGATATGTGACTATAGAACATATCTTTAAAAGAGCACAAGCTGTGCTCCAAAAGAGGAGATGGGCAAGACAACAAAGCTATGACATGATGTTCTGTGGCTCTTTCAGTCAGAGCTTCCTCATAAAGGGGAAGAAGAATCATAGAAGTAAAGAGTAAATGTTACTTGACCATCCAGCTCATCTCATATTCCAATCACTATGATTTTTTTTAAATTTAATTTTGCTTTAAAAACCTTGAGAAACTGTGGATTCACTACTAATTCAGTTTTTTAAATAAACTAATAGATGACGGTGTTCAATATCTCCTCACAAGGGAAACATAAATGTCTATTTTCCTTAAGCATCTTCATAAACAACTCTTATATGTATTGAAGAGAACTAATTAGAGACATTCAGTCAAAAGACAACTCTTAATGAAGACAACCCCAGGCACTGATTACCAGCATGGATAGATCTTTAATTATTATTCCCTAAACGCAGCTTTTTTTTTACTGGAAATTTCCAATTTACTGGCTACAGCAAGAAATTAAAATGAAGCTCTTTTGTGGAATGTGGGGATTTTTTTTTTTTAAAAAAGATTAGACAACATGAGTGTGTCACCAGACAAAACCAGACTGAATTAAATATGACATTATGCAGAGTTACATCATAGGAAACCCATTTCTTTGTTTGTTTTGTTGTGTTTTTGAAATGGTCTAAGAAAAAAACAATTCTGTGTACATTTCATGAAAAATTTTATTTATTATAATATTACCTGCCAATTAGGGATGTAATCTTTTCAGAAAGTGAATGGGTTATTAAAACTGATCATTTTTATCATTTTATGCTAAAGATGAAATTCAACAGTTCATTCCAGCAAGGGGATTTACCATTCAGCACAGATAGATACATCTTTGAAGAAGATGAGGGCAAAGATTCCCTGAAGGAAATTTATGAATCACTCAGTATCATTTAGAGAGAGAGAGAGCATAAGCTATATAATATAGGTCAAAACCAAAAGACATATAAATCCCAAGCTTGTCTAAAACAAATTCACTGTTTTTTCATGTTAGGATTTAAACTTAGGTTGGTCTTCAGTTTAAGAAGGGAGGAATTCCTACTAATGTAGAAAGCCAACTCATGTATTGTCCCCTGTTTATGTCCCATTTTAGTCCAGAATTGAAGGCTTAACATAAAGCTTGTCTCCTTAACTGATTCTGTGCATAAAAATAGACTTCCTCTGGGGAAATAAATACAATATTTTCTTTCAACAATCCCTTGGAGAAAAAAAAAAACAACAACAAAAACCCCAAAACAAAACAAACAAACAAACAAACCCAACAAACAGATCACGCCATTCCAAAAAGGAAAAGCTTGTGTATCCCTTATGTTTTAAGGCCATGAGAACAGACAAAAATTTATCCAAGTGTTCAGATTTTGGTTTGGGTTTTGACTGTCAAGAATTTTCATTCCTCTACAGCACATTGTATGAGACATTCAAAGCTTCCTAAAGGAGATGACAAATTCATTTTTATAAGTCAGTGCATTTAACCTTACACAATCAGGACTATGTGCTCCCTTATCTGTGTTGTTCTGCTCTTAGCTATGAATTCATGTTTAACAGCACTGAGAAAACTTTCAGGACTGGGAGGAAATACAAATATCAAGGGGTGCTTTAATCCATTTCTCAATGTAAAAATGTTAAGGTTTTGTAAAGATCTTCAGCTTGCTGCAAAGTGTGATAATACAGATGAAAATGTTTTTCATTTGAGTTCTGTGCCAAATGTAAGACAGACTTTTGAGTAAAAAGGAAGGCCAAATTTGTATTAAATGTCTTAACGGTAATTTCTCAAGATACAAAATTTATGGGAAAAATCAGTTAAAGAAATGTATATGAATATGGAATCTAAATACAACAATACGTGAGGGGATTGATTTTACTTAAATGAAATTGAAATGATTGTAAGTTGTTTTCTTCATTCTTTGGAGTGACCAGCTCATATTACAGTAGCGCCAATTTTTTTTCCTATTCATAAACAGCTCCTGCTTATGGATACATTTGTAAAGGTCATTATTCAGCAACAGCCTTAACCATGTATTAAAGCATTTAAGTAGTCCATTGAAGCATTCTTCTGAGACTGTTTTTATTTTGAAGCGTGTTTTCTCTACATATTTTTCACATGCCCTCTCTAGAGGGCATAACCTGTCAATATGTCATACTGCTGCTGGATTTCATGAGTTGACCCCAGCCAAATACTTCTGAGCAATTTGGTAGGAAGTACACTGAGAGCACTGCATTCCCATGGATCTGATGGGGACTCCAGTCCAACTTCTGTTCTTTCATTGCACAGAACTACTTTTCATGCCTCTCAAGCAGAATCACTTCCTCCTACTAGAAGCGCTTTCATCACCTGATGTTAACAAACTCTGTGCTTCCCGCCGCAGTGACCGTAGGAATGTAATGAGCTTCTGGCATTGTACTGTGCCACCATGCAGTCTGTTAAGAGAGTTACAGCTAGTTGCTCAAGAAGACAACATTATTATGCCCGGGATTTTGTTTGTCTGTTAAATAATCTAATTAGGTTCATGAAGGAAACAAGTCTGCTTTGCAATGGAACATTGGCTAAATGAATGTCTGAACGAAGATATATCCTTCATAAATACTATTTAGTATTATTAAATAAGCCCTCGACAAATCTGCTCTGAGCAGAACACCTTACTTTCAAGTAATGCATATGCAGAAATCATTAGTACTTCGTGCATTTTTAATAATATACATAATGAAATGAAAAATTACTCAAAAGTCAACATTCGTTTCTCTCCTTATCATACAAAAATAAAATATAAGCCAACTTAGTACAAACCTTTGCTTGCTGTGCCAAATATCCTGATAAATTATCTTTTTTCTTTAAGTGCTTATGAATTTTACAAAGGGATATGCACAAATTTAAGATTTACAAGATAGTTTTAAAGTAATTCCTTACAGAAAATGAGTCCCAGGCAGTTTAGTTAGGTGGAGTTGAAATGATTAGACCATGAAAGCAGTAAGCAGCACAATAGTATAGGTATTTTCTGAGAAAACATAGGAAAATGTGAATCTTGTACAGCTCTGGAGATACATGAAGAAAATGTGGAAACAAAGAGAGGCTTGATATTTTTCATACTCCACTTGCCATCTTTTTTTTTTTTCTTCACATTTTGCTACAGTTCTCTTTCAGATACCTGATTTTTTTCTGACTCGTAACTATTTTACAGAAATCTTCCTCTGAGCCCTGAAATCCACTGAAGGTTATGCTTGTCTTCCTGTAATTCATACAGAGTGTGACAGAAATACTGCTGAACCACCATCTTTTGAAGATCGGGCCTGAAGTAAATAGATGTGAAGTAGATATTCTTCCTCAGCAGGGGAATGAAAAAGTACATTTAAAATATTGGAAAGCTGATTTAATCTCTAACATCAGAGAATGAATCCCATTATAACCTGACATTATTTTGTGGGTTTTCTCATTAGGGAAAGCTTATATCATGTAAGAATATACATGAATCAGCACAATGCTAAATAGTCAGGATCAGAGTTCTCATTACATAAGATGATCACATATTTCCTTGAAGTACAGAGGGATAGGAAACTTCATTTAAATTATTATCAGAGAATTTAATTTATATTAGATAATTCCCTCTGATTTCACATGTGGCAGCTTGAGGCCATCCACCTGCTGTTTAGGAAATGGTTTAGGAAAACAAGTTTTTTTAAAAAAAGGAGCTTGCTTCCTCTGCTTTGTAGTTCCACAGCTAAAAAGAACATTTCACCACTGGCAGAGTAGGATTTCCATGAGGAGTATCTCTTTCCTTTGGGTTCTCAGTGACTGCTCCAAAGAGCTCTGGGAGAAGCACAAAAACACTCTACTCTTGCCTGGGTGTTTGTTAAGAAGGGAACCACAATCAAGACATGAACATTTTGCTTTAGGAATTATGTACTGCTTCTCTGTAGTTAATAACAAGAATTTTAGTACTAGATTTTTAATATATTGAATAGAGAGGGAAAAAAAAAAAATCCGTGCGTATTTTAAAAATAAGCAACACTTCAAATCTTAATACCAATGATGTTGACATTATATATATATATATATATATATATATATATATATGTTCTGTTATTAGAGCAAGAAGCAGAGAAAATTAACTTTTCACTTAACCTTTGTCATTCTGATCATAGCTGGACCTAAACTGAACCATAATTTGGAGTCTTTCCTGATTTGGTAGTTCTTGATTTGGGGATTATTGCAGCATTCTCATTAAATATTTTCTATAAAATTAGTAATGCAAACTCAGCTTTGAAGAAAGCTTTTACTAGGAACTACTAATAAGATATATGTTTTTCTGCATCTGCTGCTACATTTATCTCTTCCTCAGCCATCTCTTTATGTCTTAACAGTGCTTAGGAAAGGCAATATATATACTCCTATCCCTTTTGTTTTTATCTTTCATTCACCTTCAAACTTTCCTCTTATTTATTCTAAATTCTTGTATTTGGTAATTGTTTAAAAATTCATTGATGGAGTACTGAGAGGAGACTGAATTTCTAGTGTTGCTATTTGTAAAAAGTACAGTTCCTCTACACATTCAGATTCCCCCTGTACACTACAGTGCCCACATCATACAGTGAGCTGCTTCAGCAACATCTCTTATATCACCTTTTAGGTGATATTTAGGAATATTGGAGGCTTCTTAGATTCAAAGGGTTTTTTAGAAATTTATCCAGAATGCAACTTTTCCTTTCAGAAACTATTTTCCTTAACTCTCCAAGTATAACTCTCTGAAAATGCTTTCAGAAACAATTGCTGATGACGCATAGTCTTTCTTCCTTTGTTCTAACAGAGCAGGAGTTTTTAAAATATAAAAATTTTGTAGTTAGTACTATGAAGTATTTACAAAACCTAAAATTATTACAGTGAGTAACAATTCAAGACATTCAGAACGGACTTGATTCATTCCTGCAGTTGTTTTTGTGCTCACTTTCTTTATCCCTTGATAATATTGCATCCAGCTGCCTGTGGTTTCTCTGTTAAGCTCATTTGGAACTGTCTCTGAGACCAAAAATGCATTAAGAAATGAAAGGGTATACAGCAATTCTCTTTATGTTTTTACCTCCTCAGAGCTTTCCTCTAGTTAGCTTAGGCTGAGGAAAATTTAATTTCTTTCAGGGTGTGTACCTCAGGTTAAATTTTGTTCTTACCCATCATACTTATTTGCTGTCAGCCTTGGAAAAATATCTTCCAATTATCTGAACTAACTCCTTCTGTTGGTTATGCTGTTATATTTCATACTTTCACTGTATAGTCACAGACATGAAATGACTGCTTCCAAAGCATTTATTCTTCCCTCTGCTCTTTTCCTGAGAATTTTAGTGAAACAAAGCAAATAAGTGGTGATATTCTATCATTAAGGGTAGCATTCAGGCTGAATTTCCCAATCCGATCCTTATCATGTCACAATAAAGGTTAAGCTTTTCATCCATTCCTGAGCTATTTATGTTATTTTAGAAGCTCCAAACTGATACATTTCATCCATATTTTATTCAGAATCAGTTTTCTTTTCAGATGCTTGGATTATTTTTTTTTCCCCCCTGAAATGGTTTGGATTTTCTTTTGAATATCCTTTAATCTCTTACTTCATATCTTACATGGAAAATCTCTTATCTATTTTCAAGGGCATTCTAGGGCAATAGCACTGCTCAGAGAGAAAAATGGAACTGAGGGAACTGAACTTTCTTTGGTTTTCTAGAATGATACATATGAATATAATATACATATACCAAATACATGTGTATGTAGCATATATGGCCATGTGTATCCTTAAGTGCATATGCATATACCAGTACACACATGTGCATGCATATATCTACAAAGTGATATGTTTCATACTTTAGACATATTTAAAAATAAAACTGAATTGCCTTTTAAATTAATTTCTTGTATGCGTCTAGAGACAGACCCAGGCACTCATGTATGCATTAATGTTTACAAATAAAAGGCCTGGGTTGAAAATACTGAATGTTATCTGAAATACAGTAACATCTAATATTTTCATCAATTTTTCATCGAAAAATACAACTGATGAGTCTAATGCCCTGTTGAAGACCACTTCAACCTTTCAGTTAAGCTCACTGATGTAATCTGAAATACAATTTGAACAGTTAAATACATAGCTCACAAATTATATTTGGTTAACTACACAGCCATTGAAGATGTTATTAAAATAAAATATGGTGACACAGGCTATAAATTCAGGAACTAAAAGGGTATATCATGGGCAGTTGATGTTGAGATACGTGCTGAAGTCCATTCTAATAACAATGGAAATCTTAATCCATTACATGAGTAAACAGAAAAAGGTCAAGTATAGCTTGAAGGAACACTTCAAACATATCCAGCTCTAAATTCTTCTCTTTTATCTTCTTGATCCAACCCCCTTTTCCAAATTACAAATAATAGTTCTTCTAGTTACAAAAAAAATATAAATATCCAATCTATAGTATTGTTCAATACAGTAAAATCCCTGTCACACCCCCAAAAAATTAAAAACCACAAAACCTAAGGAAAAGACTGAATATATTTCTGTGTGTATTCTATGTAATCTGCAAAGTACTTCCAAACACAAAGCATATAACAGCCAGACATTGGAGTGCTCATTGAAAAACATGCAGGGAAGTGGTCCTTGAATGAACTGCACATTGTGCCCACCCTTGAGGGGTAAACCCATGTAAACTTCATGAAGTTCAGTAAGGCCAAATGTAAGGTCCTGCACATGGGTTGGGGCAATTTCCGATGCTACTACAGGCTGGGGAATCAAGTGATTGAGAGTAGACATACAGAGAAGGATTTGGGGTTACTAATGGATGAGAAACTCAACATGACGCATCAATGTGTGCTTGCAGCCCAGGAAGCCAATTGTATCCTGGGTTGCATAAAACCAAGCATGGCCAGCAGGTTGAGGGAAGTGATTCTCCACCTCTACTCCACTCTTATGAGACCCAACCTGGAATACTGCATCCAGCTCTGGGGCCCCCAGTGTAAGAAGGACATGGACCTGTTGGAGCAGTTCCAGAGGAGGGACACAAAATGGTCAGAGGGCTGGAACACCTCACCTCTGAACAATGGGTGAGTGAGTTGGGGTTGCTCAGCCTGGGAAAGAGAACAAGAAGTCTTTACTGAGCCCTTTCAGTATATAAAGAAGGGCTTACAAGAATGAGAGAGTGTTTTTATCAGGGACTGTAGTGACAGGACAAGGGACAATGGTTCTAAACCGAGAGGGGAGATTTAGATTAGATATTAGGAGAATATTCTTTACTGTAAGGGTGGTGAGAAAATGGAACAGAGTGGCCAGAGCAGTTATAGAAGCCCCATCACTGAAGTGTTCAAGGCCAGGTTGAATGGGGTTTTGAGCAACGTGTACTTGTGAAAGATGTCCCTGCCCATGGCAGCCAGTTGGACTAGATGATCTCTAAGTTCCCTTCCAACCCAACCCCTTCTATAATTATATGATTATTTGATTCTTTAATAAACTAATTAGCAAATAATAGAAATCCTCTTTAAGAAAATATTTCTAAAATTCCTCCAGAAGTCTTCTACCCTTTATTGGCATTTAAGAGTGTCCATGGAATTTTTTATAGTATTTGTAGTGAGGAATTACTTTATTTATTTATTTATTTTTACAAACTCAATAATCAAAGGGTTTTATGTTGTGCAATGCTAATATAATGAATACTGTCAACTCTACAGCTGAACATCATAAGATTTTTATTATAGATTAATGGATAATTAAGCTAACTACTAGATTCCAGAAGGGGTTGAATTTTCAAACCTATAAAAACTTTAACCCAATGAACTATAAATAAACTTATCTTCAGTAAAAATAATGTGATAGGGAAAAGTTTGTTGCTACTCTTACAGGAAGAAAATCTACAAAGCTAAAACTGGCATATTTACTTTTGCTGCACTGAGAAATACAAAAGCTTTGCTTTTGCTATTTCATGTTTTTTAATTACGTAGCCGATAAATATTACCTCTATAAGAATTTACTTTCACATATTAGAAGAAAAGGAGTGCTGTGATCAGTCAAAAGACACATTTTTTTAAATCTTTTTCTTCCAGGTGAAAAATGATGTCTGTAAAGAAGGGAACTTTGTATATTTCTTTTTCTCCTCAAAAGAGTAATATTTCAGATGTACTAGAAAATTTTACTTGTGTCAAGTTCATTTTCTTAACCTAAGCTACATGAAGTAATTTTTTTGTCACTTTCTTTTAAAAATACTTTTCCCTGATGAAGTCTCCAGAGATTAGAAAGGAAAGTCTCAGACTAAAAACCAATTAACTTCCTTGAACAAAATTTGCAAAAATATCCTGATAGCTAGTGAAGGTTAGGTGGTACATGATGATCTAAACTGTTCTTAGTCATTACTAACACTTGTGACTCTGTCCCTGTTGTATTTTTCTGTTCACACATAGCAACCCTCAGAGTTCCCCTAGTCTCTACAGTTTTATCCCGATTCTTGATACACAGCATTTCAGTGTTCTCAAGCTGATATTTAGTAGGTTTTGTTGTTGTTGTTCTTGTTTTTTCTTGGTTTTGTTTTGTTTTGTTTTGTTTTTTATCAAAGTCACGGAAATTTTCAGGTTTTTATAAAATACTTAAATATTTTGGAGTGCTGTATTTGTTGGGCCACAACTATCACTGACACCTGTCAGAGAATCAGTTTCTCACTGTTTCCCATTCTGGATAAGTGAGCACTTGAGCACGTAATACAAATTAGTGCAGCTTTGTCAGCAAATATTAAGTGATATAGCCTCACTGCTCACTATCTGATTAATGGCAAGAATGCTCCCCTTTGAAAGAACAAATTCCTAGGAAACTCAAGTCCTTCATTTAAAGAAGAATTTTACCCATACATTTCTCTTCCCTTTGGGGGATGCTTTACCATTAAGATGTAAGTAACCTGAATATCTACTTCACAGCCTTGGAAGACCTTCTCTTGTAATTAGGTGCCTTTGGAAATTCTTAGACCTTTAGCAAGTCTTTTATAGTTAAAATTTGGCATCAAAGGCAGTTCAGAAATACCTTTAGCTGTCATTCCTTCATCCAACAGTAATGTGAAGCAAATCTTCAATTTAGTGATAAAAGCAAAATACATAAAATATTCTAAACCCAAAAGGGAAGTCGTAAGAGGAAAAGCTCTTATGTGATCAATTTAACAATTAGAAAATGAGGAAAGGTCATTCAATTTCTCTCTCAATTTTGTATTTGAATGTTGTATCATGGTATGTTAGAAATGTTAAAGAGAAATAAATAATTCTTTTCATTGCAGCACTTCAATCAGAGTGGAACAGATTAAGATTTGTGTGTGGTAAACTCTCTAAATGTAGCATTTGATTAGAATTAAAAAATTCCAACAATGAAAAACCTGCAAGAAAGTTTGTTGTAAAAGATATCCATTGGTCTGACACAAAGAGAAGAGTTCCACAGTTTTTTGCCTCCAAGACTTAAAGGGTTTAAAACAGAGATAAATGCTGTTAGATTCCCATTATGTGATAGGTATATACCGATTAAATATAGTGAAGATAAAGTGCTTGTGTAGATCAGCACTCTTCAAATATGGTTTAAAGACTTACCCAGATAAAGCATGCCTAGAGGCATTCAAATGTTCACCATGTAATCCATTATCTTCCATAGTACACATTCACCTGAATTCAAAGTTAGAATCTGTTGTAATGTTTTTAATGAAAACAGTACTACTATAGATTACGATTATAGGGAATTGGTATTAAAAAATATATCTAAGATGACCTGCAGCGTTGAAAGGGATTAGTGAAGAGGCAATGTCCACATTTTAAAAGGTCATGTTCACTCATTCATCAACAAATATTTACAGCACTACGCACACACTGAAATTTGCTCTCTGCCGATCTAATTATTTTATCCCAGATTTTGCTCTGCATGGATACCTGATTAACTCTTCTTTTCTAAAATATTTTCTAAGATATAGCATTAGGAATCTTAAATTCATTCCAGCTAAATTAAGATGTGATCACTATAGCATTATTTACTCATATGAAATCTGAGTTCAATTATTTATATTTGTGTGCATGTGTCTAAATACATATGTGTAAATATACATGCACATGGGTATAAAGAAACAGACATTTTTTTGTTTGATTTTTCTATTTTTTTCCATTGTTGGGATCTTGTATCTGGCATATCTCAAGATGAACAGGTTTTGTTTGCCAGGATGATATCAACTATGTATTTTTTTATGAACACTTTTCTCCCTGTAGCGCAACAAAAGTAACCACAGTTTATCACGTCAATATGTGTGAAAACTGAAGATATTTTCTGGATCTTTAGGTTCATATCCATGTGTTTCTCTGAAAAAATATGGGGATAGTGTTCGTAATGTCACGCTGCTATGACTTGTTATCCTTGTTATCTTCCTCTGTGAAGCAGAAATATTTAAGGAGGTGAAAAATTGATGTTGATGTTCTGCATCTGCTTAATTATGAGGAAAAAAGTGCCTTTTGACATTTTATCCTCATAGAATCTAGGTTATATTTCAGTAGTTCACTATGCATAAATATATTCAGTTTTTACTTTGAGTAAGTGAAAAAAACCAAAAAAAGTAATAACAATACCTCACTAAGAGGGTGTGGATGAAAACACTAAGGATTATATGAATACAGCAGCACAGAAAGCTGTAAGCAGTCCAGAAGACTCTCAGAGTGCGTTGAGGATATTTTTTAATCCAGGTGATAGACAGCCCAACTAAAGGAGAAGCATTACTAGAACTGTTTCTTATCAACACAATTAGAAAGGTGAAGATTAGCAACAGCCTGGGCCACAGTGATCATGTCCCGGTGGAATTCACAATCTTGAAGGATATAGGCCAGGTGAAGAGTAGAGTCAGGATGCTGAAATTTAGGAAAAGGATCCTTCATTTTTTTAAAGAATTAGTGGCTGGGACCTCCTAGGAAACTGCCCTCGGGGACCAAGAAGCAGAGCAGAGGTAGCAGCTCTCAAGATCCTTAGGGCAGTGAGGAAGGCAGATAGCAAGTTTATTACCCTGGACATCAGGAGAGCAGACTTTGGCCTCTTCAGGAATCTGCTTGGTGGAGTAGCATAGCATAAAGCCCTGGAGGGAAGAGGGGCCCAAGAAAGAGAGAGCAGTGACTAGTGGCATTCCTCAGGGTTTGGTGTTGGACCGGTGTTGTATAACATCTTTGTCAGTCATGTGGACAGTGGGATTGAGTGCACCGTCAGCAAGCTCACTGATCACATCAAGCTGTGTAGTGCAGTCAGATCACTGGAGGGAAGAGACACCTGGATAGGCTTGAGATATGGGCCTGTGTGAGCCACATGAAGTTGACTAAGGCCAACTACACATAGGTTGGGGCAATCCCAAGCACAAATACAGGCTGGGTAGAGAATGGATTGAGATTCCATTTGAGATTGAGATTGAGATTAATGGTGTTTGTTGATGAGAAACTCAACATGACGCATCAATGTGTGCTTGCAGCCCAGGAAGCCAATTGTATCCTGGGTTGC
>NW_020799091.1:75240527-75308361 GCF_003259725.1 Athene cunicularia | reverse complement strand
ACAGTTAAATACATAGCTCACAAATTATATTTGGTTAACTACACAGCCATTGAAGATGTTATTAAAATAAAATATGGTGACACAGGCTATAAATTCAGGAACTAAAAGGGTATATCATGGGCAGTTGATGTTGAGATACGTGCTGAAGTCCATTCTAATAACAATGGAAATCTTAATCCATTACATGAGTAAACAGAAAAAGGTCAAGTATAGCTTGAAGGAACACTTCAAACATATCCAGCTCTAAATTCTTCTCTTTTATCTTCTTGATCCAACCCCCTTTTCCAAATTACAAATAATAGTTCTTCTAGTTACAAAAAAAATATAAATATCCAATCTATAGTATTGTTCAATACAGTAAAATCCCTGTCACACCCCCAAAAAATTAAAAACCACAAAACCTAAGGAAAAGACTGAATATATTTCTGTGTGTATTCTATGTAATCTGCAAAGTACTTCCAAACACAAAGCATATAACAGCCAGACATTGGAGTGCTCATTGAAAAACATGCAGGGAAGTGGTCCTTGAATGAACTGCACATTGTGCCCACCCTTGAGGGGTAAACCCATGTAAACTTCATGAAGTTCAGTAAGGCCAAATGTAAGGTCCTGCACATGGGTTGGGGCAATTTCCGATGCTACTACAGGCTGGGGAATCAAGTGATTGAGAGTAGACATACAGAGAAGGATTTGGGGTTACTAATGGATGAAAACTGGAAGATGAGACAGCAATGTGCACTTCCAGCCCAGAAAGCCAATTGTACCCATAAAACCAAGCATGGCCAGCAGGTTGAGGGAAGTGATTCTCCACCTCTACTCCACTCTTATGAGACCCAACCTGGAATACTGCATCCAGCTCTGGGGCCCCCAGTGTAAGAAGGACATGGACCTGTTGGAGCAGTTCCAGAGGAGGGACACAAAATGGTCAGAGGGCTGGAACACCTCACCTCTGAACAATGGGTGAGTGAGTTGGGGTTGCTCAGCCTGGGAAAGAGAACAATGAGTCTTTACTGAGCCCTTTCAGTATATAAAGAAGGGCTTACAAGAATGAGAGAGTGTTTTTATCAGGGACTGTAGTGACAGGACAAGGGGCAATGGTTCTAAACCGAGAGGGGAGATTTAGATTAGATATTAGGAGAATATTCTTTACTGTAAGGGTGGTGAGAAAATGGAACAGAGTGGCCAGAGCTGTTATAGAAGCCCCATCACTGAAGTGTTCAAGGCCAGGTTGAATGGGGTTTTGAGCAACATGTACTTGTGAAAGATGTCCCTTCCAATGCAGCCAGTTGGACTAGATGATCTCTAAATTCCCTTCCAACCCAACCCCTTCTATAATTATTCTATTAATATTGCATTTAATATGAATACTGCATTTAATTGTGCATAATCTATTACTGCAGAATGTGAGAACTGGAGTGATAATCAGATACTGAGAAAGCAGAGAACTCTGTTGTGCATCTTGTTAATGACATCAAAGATTATAAACATAGAAATATTATGGGACAAAGGTATACAGATAGTTTTAGGCAGCAAAGCAACAATATGTGTTTCAGCAGAAGTTAACAAATGGTGTTTATTCCTCAACTAAGTGTAGCCATCTGGGTGATTTTTTTAAGTTAGATTTTTAATCTTAGTGTATTCTTTGTCTATAGTTGAAGGGGACCACTTATGTCTTCTAAAATAGCTCTTCAGTGTAAGTTGGATGAACAATATTTTGCTGCAGTGGGGGGTTGAGATAAAATATTTAATTTATCACTATAATAGACATGTTAAACTAAATAAATTAGTACGATCAAACAAAGTAAGTTAAGGCATATAACAGAAAAGTGAGCATTTGTGGCACTAACTTTATTTTTTCAAAGCACTGTGAAGACAAAGAGAAAGGAAAAGCTTTCTCATTCACCATATGCTTTTTCTTATTTCCTCTATATATAATAGAATGTTTTACGTTGGAAGGGACTTTGAAGATCATTCTTTCCAACTCCTTTGCCTTCCTCTAGATTAGGTTACTTAAAGCCTCATCCAACCTGGCCTTGAATACTTCAGGGGAGGGGAGGTCAAAAACTTCTCTGGGCAACCTGTTCCAGTGCCTAACCAACCTCACAGTGAAGAGTTTCTTCCTTATATCTGATCTAAATCTACCCTCTTTCAGTTTAAAACCATTACCTCTCATCCTGTCACTACACTCTTTGATAAAGAGTCCCTCCCCATCTTTCCTGTTGGCCCCCTTTAAGAACTGGAAGGCTGCTATAAGGTGTCCCTGGAGTCTTCTCTTCTCTCGGCTGACCAACCCCAACTCTCTCAGCCTGTCCTCACAGGAGAGGTGCTCCAGGCCCCTGATCATCTTTGTGGCCTCCTCTGGACCCACTAGAACAGGTCTATGTCTTTCTTATATTGGGGGCCCCAGAGCTGGAAGCAGTATTCAGGTGGGGTGTCATGAGAACAGAGTTGACGGGGAGAGTCACCTCCCTCGACCTGCTGGTCACACTTTGATGCAGCCCATGACACGGTTGGCTTTCTGGGCTGCAAGCACACACTGCTGGCTCATAGTCAGTTTTCCATCCACTAATACCCCCAAGTTCTTCTCCACAGGGCTGCTATCAATCTACTCACCACTCAGCCTGTATTTGTGCTTGGGATTGTCTTGACCAATGTGCAAGACCTTGCCCTTGGCCATGTTGAACTTCATGAGATTTACAGTCCCACCACTCTAGCCTGTACAGGTCCCTCTGGAAGGCATCCCTTCCCTCTAGTGTGTCAATTGCACCACACAGCTGGGTGTCATCATCAAACTTGCTGTGGGTGCACTCAGTTCTCCTGTCCAAAGGCTAATACATGTTCTTCTTAGCCCTCCATCAGCCTAAGAAGATGACATATTTAAAGTAGTCAGTGACTCTAAATTGATGAACAAATTATTCAACTACGTTATAGATAAATATGTCTGCATTATTTCAGTGGTAAAATTTAGTTTCTGGCACTTTCAGAAGTCTGTATAATAGCATATATTTTAATTCTTCGTCATGTAGTTTCCTAGGAATTTCACTGAATATCTCTTTAAAAGCACCATGGAAATAATCCTGAATAAAATGTTATGATTCATCATACTGTACTGGTATTTTATTATTCATCTTTGTAATAATAGAGATGAAAAAGTCTTCTTTCAGCTCCCTGTAATAGCAAAAGTCCTTTTGAAGGAATTCTTATCTATGTAAATTTGCAATAATTCTGCCAATTAAACAAGTGATGATAACATTCCTGTTTATAAAAGTTTCAGAGCACCAGGATGGTTAACATTCTTCAGTATTCTGCTCCAGGTCAGCTCCCATGTTTTTAATCTCTTTATGATCTCTTCAGAAGCTAAGCTTATCATATAGATTACATAACTGTTCTTTGAATTAAGAGTTCCTATTTGAGAATCTACCATTACATCTTCTAGTCAGACTGCCATGACTTTGGAGTTAGTGCTTGAAATCCTTTGGTGTAATCGAGATCAGTGAAATAAGTGAGGCAAAGCACGTTGCTTGTATGTTCTATCTGTCACTTGTTTCTAAGACACATTCTCTCTCTGACTTCAACTTTCAGTGCTTAGTGTAGTGACTTACTTAATTGCATATTTTATTCTAGCTCTCGTAGGACACTTCCTGATACCTCTGCATTAACTAAGCCTTTGATGTCTATTTTAAATTATTAAGATTTGCTTATAGAAAACAAATCATGTTCTTGACAGTTGCTTCCCCCTTTCTTCCTTAATATAGCACCATCTGTATTTATGCACGTACTCTAGAGCACTTCTTCATTTCAAGTATAGAAAAGCCATAGCATAATTAGATTTTTAGACTAACTAGAGTATTTTCTACTACTATTTTTTCTGTTTAGGATGATACTGTACAGAATAGACAAAAGGTAGAATACAGACCTTTTTCTGCTAAAAAGGGTCTTTTTTTTCATTGTGCCTTTCAATATTTAGATTTGTGGGGATTTATACTAATATTTGTGAACCAATAATTGAGTTAGTACAAATAATATAATATGTAGATACAAATGTACAAAGTTCAGTCTTTCCCAAACCTTTAATTATAGTCAATTCTACATTAGAAATTCACTCATTTTCAAATTAGCTGACATCAGATATAATCTCTATAATATATCCTTTCATTCCTTAAATTTCCATGAATGTTTGATCTGTGTCTCAGTACCTGCAGCAGTACCAGCATCTCAGATGGCATTTCTCAGGTTCAGTGTCACATCTACCCATCCTGTGTCAATGCAGAAGATACTTTGTGTTTGCACAGCTGAATTCTGTCCGTTTTGACTGAAGTACGTCTCTCACCTCCAAACTCCTTCCTGGGATATCACTGCTTAGAAGCCAGAATCTCTTTCTCAACTTATAAGTCCAGGCAGTGGCTTGTGGAGTACAATAGGCAGGGTAGTACAGTGCAGATCTTTATGGAATAGGTATCTTTTGCTGAGTGCAAAAAGATATTTTTGTATGACCCCATGTTAGGACTTGGAAGTAATAAGTTCGTCAAGGCACAATGTACAAAAGTGAATTTTATCTATTCTACATCATATGACAAATACATTGCATTATTATTTCTTTGCTACTCTTTTAGTTATAAGAGGTAAGACTTTGTTTCCTTTGGGATTTTGTTACTTGATGTATTAATATCATAACAGAATTCTAGCTCATTATAGCAATTTATGTACTTAGGAAGAAATCGTCAAGATAGATGTTCATTTCTTAAATAAAACCAAAAATTATTTCAAAGTAAAATCAAAAAATAAAACAGGGCTTGCCTTGGTGTAACTTAAAAAAAAAAAAAAAACCCAAACAAAAAAAAAAAAACCCAAAACAACAACAACAAAAAAAAAACCCAACAGTTTTTATTTCCAAAATTTAGCTTTTCAGTTAGTTAAATACAGTTATATAGGGCCAAAGTCTTACAGTCTGTTTGTCATTTATGCTTATAAAATTAGTATTTAAATGCTTGATTGTTAGTTTACAACTTCCATTTCAAAATACAGATATTTAAAAACAAGTAGTTCAAACTACTTTCCAGTTCTTACATAGTTTACTGTTGTTAGACATGGGTAAGAATCAATACAGTGACTTTCAGAATTTTGAACTTTAAATATAAGGAATGCAAATACATCCTGTTTCCTTGTTTATGAGATTGTTTTCTATATTTTATTTTTAAAAATCTCCTTGATAGCATTAATCTATCCTAACATATCCACACAAAAATACCAGTTAGAAGAGCAACTTCACCTATGAACACCTCTTGTGATATTGCACTTGGCATGTCAAAGCTAAAGACATGTTTTCTGCCTGTGAACCTGTAACCTTTTAATATAACCAAGCAACTACTGAATTTTATGCCCTATATGTCTTGAGACTTCATTTGAATCTTACAAAATACTCTGACTGTGACCTTTTCATGCAAGATAAGTCAAATGTGGTGACATTATCAAAATCTGTATTTTATTATTTTTATATTCATCGCTTCTTAACAGTGTATGAAAAATTGTCAGCTTTTTTTTTTTTTCAATTGCAATTAAATATCATCATATAAAACTCTTCATATATTTATTAAGACTCTGCAAGGTATGTCAGTGCAGAAAAAATATTTTCAATATTTCTCAACTGTTCTATATTTCTACTTCACTAATACAAACTCAGTTCCCAAGCAACTGATATTACTGCAGATTTTTACCTGAATTTCATGTATGCATGTCAGAGCTACTAAAACTGGGCAAATGTCACTAATCTAAGATTTTCTCATATAAATATTTTACCAGTCATGTATTTTTAAAAACTGAATTGAATTTGAATCTATGTCATTTCCTGACTGATAAAATTTTCAGGTGTAGTGATTTGGCAGAAGGAAGTGTGTAACTTCTGAGAGTGATGTAAATTAATTAGGAAATTTAAAAGCCTGAAAAAACTTAGAACAGCAATATTTAGATGCAAGTACATGTAACAGTGATTTCCAGGAGATTTCCAGTATCATGTGCAATACAGTAGAAAAAAAGAAATATGTTCATAAAATT
Source organism: Athene cunicularia (assembly GCF_003259725.1). Taxonomy (NCBI): domain Eukaryota; kingdom Metazoa; phylum Chordata; class Aves; order Strigiformes; family Strigidae; genus Athene; species Athene cunicularia. The sequence goes on along the minus strand of NW_020799091.1, from coordinate 75,302,310 downwards.
CCTTTGCTTTCAGTTAGGTGATGAGATTTCTTCCTTTGTTCTTTGAACATCTACATACTCTCCCCACTGTGGATGAAGGTCACAAGTTAGTCATTCTTGTATTTCCAAGAAATGGGGTGAAAAATAGTCCTCTTAACTGAATTGTAAATCGATGTCTTTCTACTGTGATTTTACTTTCTGGTCTGGTCCAGTCCTGTTCATCTCTCCCCCTTCCCTTGTATACAGAAATAAATACCAGGAAGTAACAGGGATTAATTAATTTTGTTGTTTGATATCAGGATCAGACAGTTTATGTATCATAATTTAGTTTAATTTGTAGTGTTGACCATGAAATTTTGTATGGAAGAACGTAAACAAGAGAGCTTTGGAATATTTCAGTGAAGTTAGAACAGAACATAAACACTACTGTCATCATTATACTATTGTTCTCATTCTTATTTTTACTTACTCTCACTTTTATTCACTCAAATTTTAGTTTTAAAATTTTAATTGTACAGAGTATTCTTTATAGATGACAAAAATAATATTTTTTTCTAGAGTTATGAAGGTTTTTTTTGTAAATCCCATTTCAGTTACATGAGATTTTAAAAAGAAAATTTAGCAAAAAATAATGAAAGTTCTGATTTATAGCAAAAGTACACAAAATAATCTTATAATTGTTATGCTGGTTTTCAATTCTGCATAATTTTAGGCTCATAGATCATTAATCAGGTCAGTCACAGTGACAGCTAATGTTTCTACATTTATATTAGAGGTCTGATCCAGTGGTTGCAGCTATACATCAGTATTTTGAACATTAGAATTCTTGAGATATTTTTTATTTTGTGAAAACTGTATTTATATACCTGTTAGGCCTGTTTATTCATCTCACTGTATTCCCTACAGAAATACCAGTGGTTAGTATAGTAAACTCCTTCATTTAATTATTCTAGGATGTTGCAAAGATACCTTTCCATCTAAAGTATTTTCTTATTTCTAACATTCTTATTTCTCATATTTCTCTTTCTACTTTCTTAAGGTAGAGCTGCCACTTTTTGTTTTGGAGTGATGTGATCTGAAGAGAAAACTTTTAAGATAAAAATTGCAATTAATGCAAATATTAGAGAAGTAGCAGGCTTTGACTTTTGTTATATGTTGGTTTGAGGTGATAAAGAATATGATGACTAGAACTGTAAACAGTTAAACATTAAAATTTTGAATAGAAATTTTTATGTAGTATGCTTTCATATTTTCTATTGGATTAAAATCTCTTCCTCTGCTTTTGGAAAGCTACACCATGCCATGCACTGGGAGTGTGCATAGAGGAAATTCAAATCTCAATGATTCCATTTTCTAGCCAGTCTGTAAAAGACTGTAAGACTTGGAGTTTGCGTTGTTTTGGGATTTTTTTGGTGTAGGGGGACTGGTTTTAGTTCAAGGACTCGTTATAATCTGCTCAATACTTAAATAAGCTTGTATAGGAAGTTTTTATACTAATGGTGACTCACCAAATTTACCTTTTTCCTCTGTGCATGTCTATTGATAAAATCAATATTTGATTCAAAGAATATGAAAAATCACATTTTTGATTAAATCTTGATTTTGATGGCATAAATCACAATTAAACAGTTTCTCATGCTATCATGTCCCAAAGCCCTCTACTTTTACATATTTATCCTATAGAATTCTTTTTGTGACATAGACAAGGTTATCTGGTTTGTCTTTGGAAGCAGCCTGATGATGGATCAAGAGCCATGATTATGAGAAGGTATTAACCCATATCTGTTTGGTTAACAGAGCCCAAGTGATCACAGAGATGCAGATTGGAAAACAGGCAAGTATTTTTTACACTTCTTGCCCTTTAAGTATATTATGGAGAGAGTGATGGTCTGTACTGTAGCTTAACTAGGTGGAATATGTAGTTAAAATACACATCTCAAGGTCTTTGATCATGCATCATTTCTGGTTTGATACCACATTTCTGACAATGTGTTTGACAGCCACATGACAACCACATGTGTCCATCCCTTCCTGCAGCAGGGTTATAGGCATTTTCCAGTGTTGGCAATCCTCTTCTTCAGGCTGATCTACAATCAGATGTTTCTGTCATACTTTAGGGTTATGTCACTAAGGGCTAATCACAGCAAACACAGAGACCCCGGAGGACTGAAGGAGCAGTGATGGGTAAAGAAAACCCTGTAATCTGGTGAGGACAACCAGGGCACCCAAATCAGTGACTCTTCAGACCGTCAGAGACCCAGCTGCTCCTGGAGCTGATATGAAACCCAATGAAGGGAGCAAGTCAAGTCTCTTGAGAAAGCCTTGCAGACTGAAGGGGGTTACTGACAAAAATGGGGAAAGGGCTTATTATGCAATGTAGGGGAAAAGCATTTGGGGATTGTGCAACAGTTATTATGGAATGATTTAAGGGTGTTGTGGTCTTTTGGTGATTTACGGAGTGCTTAGAGGTGTGGGAGGCTGAAATGTCAAATGATTGTCTCAAAGCTTGCCTCTGTGTGTGCTTCCACTCATAGGGTGGTGTCAGTAATGTCTGGACCATTCATCAAGAACCAGATGTGGCCTTTGTAATTAATCTAAGGAATGTCACCCAAGGAAGCAGGAGTGTATCAAAGGATGCACCCTCCCACTCCCTTGCAGTTAAGTCTTAAAGAGGTAGACTGACTGAAAACATCAAGTGTTTCTCATCAAGCACAAGGACTGCTGATCATAGGCCATTATATAAGCTCGACCCTTTGTAGCGCTATTGTATTCCTAATGACTTTGCACCTTCACCATTAAACTGATAAGAGGTGTGCTTTTCTTGCACTGAAGCTGGATGATTGCTCAAGAAGCATGAAGTCAGCAAAAATTTGTGGGGACAGAGGAAAAACTAAAGGTTAGCAGATATGCTATAATCAGCTGATAAAATGAACTTAAAAGGCTATAAAGACCTTTGCTCTGTGGGCATCCACCAACAGAGGATCAATGGAATGCTGCTAGAACTGGGTGCACCCACCACTGAAGAACTGATGACTGAGGACTCACAGTATGCTGCTGGATCCATGGTGGTGATTATTCTTGTGACTCTATTCTGGATGCTTGCTTGATTTCTGTCTTTTCCTTCCATTCTGTCCTATCCTTGACCCTCTTCACTTTTAATAATGAAAAACTGTTTTGGATGTACATAATTTGGCCTGATTTGTATCTTAATCTCGCTCTTGGAATCATATCAAAATCTCTCCTGACATCAGATTGGGACAAGAAGAAAAGTCAAAAGGAGAGAATAGGAGGGATCAGAGTAGATAAGGGAGGAACAAGTGTGGGAAAATAGTGATAAAAGTAGATAAAATATCTGACTGTATATAAAAGGGGGTGTAGAGTAGATTTTAACTGTCCCTGGATTCAGGCTGACTTCTCATAAGTATTTTCATTCTTGTATTTCTGCTTATGAAATATTTGATATACTTCCAGGAAAATCTTTGATCAACTACAAAATTAATTTGAATAGGACTTTTCTGGAAAAAAAAAAAAAAAAAAAAAAAAAAAAGGAATGAGGAAACTAAACTCTTCCCATAATACTTCTTGGCTTGGAAAATTTTATACTCCGGAACAAATATGATAAAAAATCATGCTGGTTTATGTTGTTATATTGTTAACTCCAGCAATATTCTTACCTTACAGACTCAGGTTGTGAGTCAAAAAAAGTTTGATGCTATCAAGTTCCATATATTCTCTCTAGCTGCTTCATCAATAATTCTTTTTTTGCTGCCCATCAGTTATTTTTTGATATTTTGTTTCCTTTCTTCATCTTAAAGATCACAATCTTTTCCCAGCAATCGCTGGCAGGAAACCTTACTCACAGAAAATGTCCCTTTGAAGTCAGTAGGGCTCAAAGAGGAATGTCAGCATGTATATACATATATCGGCAGTCTTGCTTCAAACTGTTCTTCCTGTGCTTGGTAAGTATGACTGAAGCTACAAGACATTTTCTAGATATTAATCTTAATTATTAGTCACCTGAAGTGTGGAAAGAAAAAAGCCAACAAACCCTCATTTGGAGGAGATATTCTTTGCTTCCCTGCCTAATCTGAAATTACATGTTGCCTGTGTATTTTCTTGAACATTGGCTCCTTTCCTCTCCTGTCATTTCCTTGTAATCCCAAGCTGAACCTACATGAATCTTATTTACATCATGTTCTGTTATTCAGAAACATACTAAAGGTGGAAAGTGTAATAGATAATAATTATCATTTATAAAAATTTTATAGTTTAGTGCACAAAAGATACTGCTAGTACCTTAAACCTTCTGGTGTTAGTATTCTATTAATAGAAAACATAGTTTACATTCTGTGAAATACTCAGCAAAAAGAGATTTAAGGGACTCCAACCCTTCTGACTATCTCCAAACTCCTTGATTGCTTATGCAAACTTTGAGGAGCCAGAAGTCTGTGAAATGCTTCAGAATCTTTTTTCTTATCTGTGTTTTCCATTTTATTTACTCCGTTTACTAAAAAGAAAAGATGCAATATGCAGTGCTCTTCCAGTGAATGTTCAGTACTGAACCACAGAGGGAAGACATTCTCTTGTTCCTAGTGTGTATATGTGTGCTCCTTGAACACAGTTATACTTAACAGTTCAGTGGTTGGCCCTTTCACCTAAATATCTCTAGGTCACTTCCCAAAGTACCTGACAGCAGAATTGTCAATTTTGTATTGCATCAGTCCTTATAATACAAATAAAACACAATAAAAGGCCACATGATTTTTAAAGAATGTTTTAGTGAGAAGTGTTGACTACTTCTAGGGAAAAGTCTGAGACTTTTTTTAAAGGTTTTCCTTCACACTGGAAACACAGATTATAGGATTTTACCATAAAAATTATTTCAATAGTTTTGTTTTTCTTCCCAGCTGTATGAAACTCTCAGGACTCATGCCAGAACTAACAGTAACAAAATACAAGTAGTATGTTAAATTATTGACATAGATGACACCATCTGTAGTAGACCCAAAAGCTGTGTAAATGCTGGATAAACAAGATTTGATCTTCTGAGAATGAAAGCTATAAATTAACTATGATACTTCCTTCCAGGAATAAAATGATATTAGATAATATTTCCCCACTGAGGGTATCTTTTGGCTGATAAAGCAAACCCTTTTTTTTTTTGTTTTTTCTAGTAGTAATTCAGAAAATCAGATCATTATTATTTATATTTTGTAACAAAAATGTAAAGAAAACATTCCAGAAAATTATTTGGTTCTGTTTTTCTCTCAGAAAACATTTAGTCTATAAAGCTTTAAAATTAAGTTTCATTCATATTGATTTTTATTACAACTCCAAAGAGTATCTTTCTGTTATGAGGAAGATCACATTAATATCTCAGACATTACTATTTACTATCTATGGAACTAAATCAATCTGGTACAAATGTTTCAAGAACATTCTGTTTTTTCATATATACAAAACTGAAATGTTTTTTTGGAGGGGGGAGAAGTGGAATGTAGCAGGATAAAAATTTTTGTTTATTTGTTTATTACCTATCAGTCTGACTCAATAGACAAAAGAAGCATTATTAAGATACTTTAAAAGATGTGATTGAGTTATTTAACCAGGAATTGTCAGCAACATATTGTCCCTATCCAGTGTAGGGAGAGGTTTGAATATGATCCCAAGAGTGATACTGAGACACAAAGGAGGTCAAACACCATACACCCAAACCAGTTTTCTTATTATTAAAAGTTAAGAGGGGTAGGGATAGGACAGCATGAAAGGAAAAGATAGGAATCAAGCAAGCATCCAGAATAGAGTTGCAAGAGTAGTCACCACCATGAATCCAGCAGCATCCTATTGGTCCTCAATCTTCATTTCTTCAGTGGTGGGTGCACCCAGATCTAACATCATCCAACTGGTCCTCTTCAGTGGTAGATGCCCACAGAGCAAAGTTATCTATTGCCTTTTAAGTTCATTTTATCAGCTGATTAGCATATCTGCCGACCTTTAGTTTTTCCTCTGTTCCCACAGGTTTTTGCTGACTTTATGCTTCTTGAGTAATCATCCAGCTTCTGAGGCAGAAAGCTCACCTCTTATCAGTTTGATGGCAAAGGTGCAAAGTCATTAACAACGTGTGCATGGTGTCTGGCGTACACAATAGAGCCGCAAGTATCGGGCTTAATCAATGGCTAATGATCAGCTGTCCTTGTGCTTGATGAGAAACACCTGATTTCACTCATTCCACCTCTTTTAGGGTTATCTAAGGAGTTTGTCAATACAATGGCAAGGGAGTGGGAGGTGCATCCTTTGATATACTCCTGCTTCCTTGGGTGACATTCCTTAGATTAATTACAAAGGCCACATCTGGTCCTTGATTACTGGTGACACAAAGCACACACACAAGCAAGCTCTGAGACAGTCATTTGACATTTCAGTCTCTCACACATGTGTAAAGTGAGCTCAATATATTTGTTTTAAAATTTGAGATAGTTCCTGTTAAATAAAATATAGCTAAAAGTAAATATCACCTTACTCAATATCCTATAATGATTTATACTTTGTTAAAAAAAATGCTAACACCCTGAAATAACTGCTTTGGATACTCAGTCTATTAGTATTCTATGGAATCACTGTGGTGGATGGAGAGCATTTCCCGGCCCTTAGCCACTCTTCTCATGCTGGGAGAAGTTTCACAGAATCACAGGCTGGCCAAGGCTAGAAGGGACATCTCGTTGTAATTTATTTCAAGTCCCTGCTCATGCAGGCCAGCTAGAGGAGGTTGCTCAGGATCATTACCAGTTGGAGTTTGATTAGCTCTAAGGGAGACTCCACTGCCTCTCTGGGCAATCCACGCCAGGTCTCAGCCCCCCTTCCCAGATTATTGAGAATGTATATACATTGATAAAACACTCCCCCATCAAGTCTTCTCTTCTCCAGACTAAACAGTTGCAGCTTTCAGCCTCTCCTCACATGAAAGATACAGTTCTTAATCATCTTTGTGGCCCTAATTTCACTGACTTCCAGTGGACTCACCCTGGCAAAATACTATAAAAGATTTTTTACCCATTTCTTCTGTTGTTATAATGGGTCTTCAATTAATTTCCTCAGTGCTTAGACCATTCAGCTTTTTCAATGGTAGACCATACATTTTGTTATCTGACCTTATTTTGTCACTTACTCACCTTGGAATACAAAGGAATATCTGTCAGTCAATATTTTCTGAAATGTGATTAAGCTCAAAAATGCTTATATTATTACAAAAGGTTTTAAAAATACAGTAAGAAAGACATCAAAGCAAAAAAGCATACAAGACAAATAAATACAGAATTAATGCTGATTTTTTTTAATTTTTTTTTTTTTTTTTTTTTAGCTATGGAGAAGTAACATTTTTTTCAAAAGGATTTTTTTTTTTTTTTTTATTTCTCAAAACCAGAATGTCTTTCAAAAAGAGCTTCTTAAAATACCTGGGAACTTGAAGTCTTTAAGTACTATTTTTTCTACGCACTAAACTAGTTATTCCAAATTATTCCAGTTAAAAAAAAACCCAAACAACAAAAGACCTCGAAACTCTCATTTAATCTGGATTCACATAAGAAATTCTGTCTACCACCAAAACATTTTTCCTTGCAATTTGTCACTGTAAAATATTTTATGAAACATGAAGGTAAGAGTGACCAGGTTTTGCCATGGAAAATTTAGGAACTAATTCCTAGCAAGATAATAAAAAACTTTAGTTCATGCAGTTGAATAGTCTCATTGGATAGTCAACTGGATAGCCACTTTGGGGTGTTTCAGCCTTTCAGCTCCGCTCTGATAAGAAGCCAGCAGCAATACTTTAAAGGTAGACAGGTATCAATGATTTATAATGTATAAGATTTTATAATTCCTGAATTCATATCTTACTGAATGTTAGTCACATGTTGCTGCTGTTAGGAGAAATTATTACCTTAACCAGTTAGTTACATGAGTTATGGCTAGGTGGCATTTTTTGTTTTGCTACCATTTTCCCCTGGATATGTAAGTGACAGTTACTTTGAGTTACACTAGGTTTTAAAATTTCATTGGTTTTTTGCTTTCTTATAGGTATAACAACATATATCATGTTAAAATTTCCTTTTCATTGACTTACTCAAAATCAAGCACAAAGCTGTTCAGTATTATATATAATGGCACTTTCATACAGAGAGGACTATGATAATTCAGAAAAAGGTAAAGCCTGCTGAACATAAGTTTCCTTTGATTTTTCCTCTCTTTTCCTAGTAGGAATATGGTCTCTGTTTTTATTTCTATGCCTTCAGCAATATTTCCGGCAATCCCATGTTGTCTGAAAGTCCTTATAAACTTCATGCAAATAGCTACGTGGGCAGCTCTTGAAAGCCAAACTACTTAACAAAGTGAGCTTTTATCAAAGCATTAAGCTGTTAATAAATGAAGAATGTTTATCCTCAGAAGAGCTTCAAAGAGTGTTTTGATGAAGATGAGCTTTCTTTCTCTCTTGCAGCTGTCCTTGCTTACGGAGGGGAGCTGGCAGGCCAGATCAGGCTTGCTGCCAGAGAAGAATAAGTAGGAGGAGGTGGGCAAGGTTTCAGTGCAGGTGTTCCTTTAGAACTTGCTGTTTGATTACATCCTAAACTGTATCTGTGAAAGTGAGGCTGCTTTGTTCTTTTATGTATGCCCTGTGCTATTTTTAAACATGATAAAACCCCCAGAAAACATTTTCACTTTTTTAGATCACTAATAAGAAAACAAAAATCCAAGTGAACAAAAACACTGACCAGCAATAACCTGTAACAGAATTATATTAATTTTCTATCTTTTCAGGCACGCTGCTGAGGTCATTCTATTCTATAATTCATAACTAAGAATACTGAATGAGGATAAAAAAATAATTTCTCATAGAAGTGCAGCTTAATAAGCTTAATATTTATATGTTGATAGAAGGAGCTTTTCAACACTTGGGTGTTTCCACCTTCAAACAGAAGCTGAATTACTATGCTGCTTTCAGTGTCTGCTCTTTCAAATTTTGTTATGTATATAGCTGTTGAATTGAAAGAGAACCTTCCTCCTTTCTGATTTTTTTTTTTTTGGGGGGGGTTATTATTTTCTTTGCTGGTGCTTAATGTTTTGACCCTTTGTTCCACTAATGGTATATATCTATTTCAATCTAGCTGAAATTCCAAGGCAAGCCCTTGAAAAAAAAATCTTTCCAGCTTGAATACTGATTTTTCCCTTCATTATTTGATAGACACAAGAGAAAGACAGTATGGCATAAATATAGCACACATAGAGGCTTAGATCTATAATAAATCCAATTTCTACTAAAGTCTTCATGGTCAATTAACCAGATAAAACAGATCACAATATCAACATAAAATAATGTTTTAATATTAGATATTTCATATCTGAATGTTTAGAAGTACTGAACATCATCACAGAAAGTACAAAATACCATCCAAAATATAGCACCAAGAGGATTACAGTCATTTTAGTATGCATCTGGAGGTGTAATTTTCTAGCTCTGCTTTCTCATTGCAGTGCCAAACTAGTTGAAAGGAAGCAGAAAGTGGACATGCCCCTTTAGCTACATATTGTTGTGCTATGATGAGATACCTGGAAAGCACAAAATAGGTATTGGCCTTTATTCTAGGTTTTTTTTCTTGACTAATAGCAGAAAAAAAACCATACTGGTAATACAGAAAAAGGATTTCAGTATTTATGCTACTTGAAAGTAACTAGTTTTTCAATTTATTGAAAAATCATAAAGCTAAGGAGAAAATTATGTATGATGACATATGTGTCTCTTATTCTTTCTTGAAAAAAATCTTTTGTCCAACATCGTTCACTCCATTCTTCCTGGCAATAAATATAAAACCTAAAATACTTGGAATAACACCAAAGGACATGAAAAATAAGATGCACAGTTGAAAGGAAAAGCTCTCACTTTTCAGGCAGCGGACGGACACAAGGGGAACAAGTTCAGTATCTAACTTAGCATCAGGAGACTTAATCTTGCATTTCCCAGTGTCTAAGAGTATATCCTAACTTGAGGCTGTCTGGAAGTAAGGTTTTTTACTCTGCTACTTTGTATAGATGAGCAAGCAGTCTTTAAGTACAGAATGAAAGACAGATGTCACAACCTTAGGGATGGACCCTGACAACTAAGGCTCTAATTTGATATTCTGGAAGCAAGGGAAGATGCATGTCACAAAGCCTTGTAAACTTCTTCACATTTTATGAATAGACATTGGAGAACAAAAAAGAGCCGTTTTGTTATACCTCATATGACCTATGCATTACACAAAAGAACAGTTTTCTCTCTTAGCACTTAAGTACTCCAAAAAAAAGAAAAGCTGTTATGACAGAAGAAACTGAAAGAGATCTTCTGTAAAATAATCTGTGTTCTCTTAGAAAGGACATAGAGTGGGACTTCATTTGTGGTCTCTTTCCAATGAATCTTTAACTATAGGGAAATGTCAATAGAAATTATTTAAGCAATTCAGTTTATTTTAGTCAGGCCTCTGATTACTTGTACAGCTCCTCTTTTCCATTTACCTTCACTATAAACAGGCAATCCTTTTAATCCTGAGTCCCTCTCCTCAGAACCACTTTCCACCCACATCGGAAGGTTTTTTCTTCTTTCTTTTTAGGGCAGTTTTAGTTTATTTAATCTTTCATTGTCAAAATGAATTCCCTCATTAGATTGTAATAGCCAAAAGATAGAATGAGCCTAGTGTCTCTAACAAATGCAACCAAAACCAGTAAAGGCAAAAAGGACCTTCAATTTGGTGATATTTCTATACCATTCTTTTGCGTTTTTACAGGAAAACATGATCTTTAATATTTAAAAAACATGGCTCCCCTTTAAAGATACTGATGGCTTCTCTAGCACTTGGAGAAAAAGACAGTAATGAAAATAAATAGAAGGCCACTGCAACAAAAATAATTTTCTGCCTTTTCAGCAGAACAATTAAACACAGAAGACTAAAAAAAATTTCTTCTGAGATTTGCTTGCCTGTCAGAAAGTATATTGTTCAAATACATTTTGTTATACACCACGCCTCTCATCAGTCAACTTCAGTGATAGAGCTAAAAGAGTTGATACTATTCTTGAAAGCTGACAAAAGGCAGCAGACCAAGATTATGTGTTGACATGGTCATAGATTACTACTGTTTCAGAGAACATAATAAAGTAATAGAAGGATCTTCAATGCAGCAAGTTCCACTGTCTGCAAATTAAAACTAGCCAATTTCAGATAAGAACTGAGCACACATTATTTAACAATGTTGGGAGAGAGGACACAGCTGGGACAGCTAACCCCAGCTGACCAGAGGGATATTCCATGCCATATGATGTCATGCTCAGCATATAAATCTGGGGGAAAAAGAAAGGGGGGGATTTGGAGTGATGGCGCTTGTCTTCCCAAGTCACTGTCACATGTGATGGAGCACGGCTTTCCTGGAGATGGCTGAACACCTGCCTGCCGATGGGAAGTTCTGAATTAATTCCTTGTTTTGCTTTGTTTGTGTGTGTGGCTTTTGCTTTGCCTATTAAACTGTCTTTATCTCAACACATGTGTTTTCTCACTTTTACCCTTCTGATTCTCTTCCCCATCCCTCTGTGGGGAAGTGAGCGGCTGGGTGGGGCCTCGTTGCTGGCTGCTCTTAAACCATGACACAAGGCAGAAAATTACCTGTTAGACAAACCTATTATTCTCTTGCAAAGAATACTCCAGTACATAAATTGTTAAATTGTGACCTGATGCAGAAATTAAAGGCACTTTCTTCCCATGATTAGAATTGTGTGAATAAGGATATTTTCAATGTGATAAAAATCCACCTGGTCTGAAAATTTTCCATTTGTTTGCTTAAAGAGAAAAAGAAAACTATTTTTTTCCCTTTGTTTCTATTTTCCTAAAAGCACAGCAAAAGTTAAAACAAATATCTAGATTTAACTACTTTTCATGGATTTGCCAATGAATAGTTGATCTTGTTTTAAGCCAGAATTCCAGAAATGACAGTCATTGTCTTGAAACCAGAAGACCTAATTGGCTAGGTCGTGACTTTGAAATGGGTGTTCTCAGTCAGAAAAAAAATTCAGTTGAAATAAGGTAAGGGAAAATGTTAGGCTAGTTGTTGTCCTGTTGTTACAGAGTTCAAGACTCCCTATTATGTTGTATTCTCTTAATGAAACAAAACATGAATCTGTGGGAAAACTTCAGATGAAAACAGCCATTTCATTGCCATTTAAATTTACTTGTAAGGCTAGGAATTGCAATGAAATGAGGGAAAAGAGTTGATAGTAAAATAGTCCCACTGATCACTGATAGGTTGACAGATGAAACAGAGAAATGGGGAACAGAGGAGAGACCTTTGTTCAGACTCCTTAAAATCCATGGTCTTGTCCACATTTTATGAGCACCAGGAAGAGAGAAATACATGAAAAAAGCCAGCCACTTATGAACGTATATGATTCTCAAGTTTCCTCTCACTCATGAGATCTAAAAAAAGCTATTTATAATTTAGTCACTGTTTGGGATGTGCAATGTACATATTTACATCTTTTGTTTAGGTGTCACAACAGCCTTTTAAAGGAGATGAATAACAGTTTAGTTACACTTTCCACTTTTCCTACATTGACTCTCCACCTTAAACCTAGCCATTTAAAAAGCCCAGTGGGTAGCTTTTTAGGGAGTCTTTCAGGATGAATGTCAGCAGGAGGTGAGTAAGGTTCAGAAGAAAGCAAGCAGAGTGGCAGTAATAATGGGATGGTGGATTACTCCTTTAATAATATGTTTTATCTAAAACTTCAGATGTTATGTGTTGAAGTCATGTTTTATCCCTACCTTTTTTGACAGAGTACCAATCTAGGGTGTTTTTTGTGGTTTGTTTGTTTGTTTGTTTGTTTGTTTGTTTGTAGTAGTGTAGGGAGTAAAGAAAGGAAGCTTAAAAATATATAATTCCACTTCTAGCTTGTATAATCAGAACAGAACCACTAAGTTATATCTTCTCTCATCTCACCTCTCTCAAGGCCTTTGCACACATAGTTCTTTAAGGTCTTAAAAAAAATTATATACAGATAAAAGGAAAAAAAACCCTGTATACCCGTTTGTGCTCTGAGGAAGAAGATACGACTACCTCTGCCCTGTCTCCTATAACCTGGCTGATAATCATCTGTGTCCATTTTGGTTTTGAGTGCACCATGGTACAATGTATGGTTTTGCAGTGTCCACAGAAGTGCAGTGCAGAGACAGCAGTAAGGCATCCTTGTACTGAAGTGCTCTACTTGTAGGAAGTTCACAAGGATTTATATACAAACAATGTCTCCAAATCTTTGCTTTTTTATTTATATACTGAACAAATGACATCATAGATGAAAATGATAATATTTTACTGAATGTAGTCCTAACAGGTCTGAATTACTGCTAACAAACTGATCTAAAAATCCACACAAAGTTCTAAACCAAAATCATTTGTATGTTCATGCCTTGTGGGCTGACATTCCGACTAATTTATCATTCACATCATTCCCTTGTCCACTGCATATTTTTCGATTCCCAGTATAAAACCTTGGAATACAACAGAAGACTACATAAGATCTATATAAAGTATATATACTGTAGGAAATGCATTGCTACATTATAAATTATTAGTTCAAATTATTTCTTCTGTACAAACATCAGCAAAGAGAAGAAAGGCCATAGAAGCAAGCTGCACAGCTGGATGATTAGTGGCCAGCAGTAAAAGATTAATTAGCAGGATAAAACTCTAAGATCAGTGAGTAAATTTGTCTCCCCTTTCCCTCCCTCTGTGCAGAGGGATTGTGTAAGAGCTGGAAATCCATGCCTTTTAAACCCTAATTTAACAGTTTATGTAGCACCTCCATGGTGCTTAGACTTTATGTTAGTTCTATGTTGGGAGGTAGGATGACTTAATACAGGTAAAGGAGACGCTATTTTTTTTTTTTAATTATTAAGTGGAAAGAGATAACATAAAAAAAAAGAAAATCAGTAATTTTAGTGTATTTTCAATGAATCTCTTCTTTCACCATATACAAAGAATGAAAGCAACAGCAAACTTCAATTAGCAGAAGTGATCTACTATAATATAGCAATACCTTTCTTTTTTTTTATTTCTAAGCCATGGGAAGAATTATATGCAATCTATTCTTAACGAACAACAGGTTCAATAATCTTCTTTTGCTTGTTTGCTATTAATGGACAGATTATTATTTTTTTTTAATTAATGTCAACTAAAAATAAGCAATTTATTTTGATATTAATTTATATTCCTGATTGTATCTGCACCTGAGAGTCCTTCTGAATTTTGATTAGAAGTCTGTATCCTTACTGAAATCCAGAGTTTGATTCTCTACAGAAAAAAACAAACAAACAAACAAACAAAACCAAACAACCCCAAACAGGAAATCAAGACAGAAGTATTCATTAATTTCTCTTTGGTGAGAGAAATAAATTCAAATGTGAACAGTTAGCACTGACATTTGAATGAAACCCTCAGTTGTGCAATCTGCTGAAGACATAAGAGAGAGACATTATGTATTGTTGATTTTTTCAGGATGTTACCAATATTTTAAGTGGACATAATGGATGTACTTCCCCATAAAAAGACCACAAAACACCTCCAGATCATGTATTTACATGTTTTGGTACATATTTCTAAATTTCATTAGTTTAACAAAAAAGCACAATCTTATGTCTTTTGTTTCTGTCCTCTCTATTGAAAAGAAGGCACTAGACTTTCCATTATTAAACTGAAATAATCTTCTATGTTTACCTTCTGAATGATCTGAATACATATCCTAGCTTCGTCTCCTTAGACATAATTTTAATTGGTTGCCTTAAATTTTTCACACCTGAAACTTTTAAAGCAAAAATGCAGTGAAAAATATATTTGATTTGTCCTATCTAGGTCATCTGTGTTAGTGTCTAGGCTGATATCCCTCACTCCTGACTTGGAAATTAATGTAATGGGAGAGAATTTATGTTTTGTCTTCTGAAGGATTTCAGTGTTGCTCACATGTTGCCCATATGCTTTATACGGGGGGATGAAGATAACGAAGGAGCTCTTTCTGCAGAACCAAAGCTGAGAGGCCTCACTTGATTTCACCTGGCTTCTGTGAGTCTTTATCTCAGCATACTGATACCCAGCAGTGAGCTCTGTGTTGGATACCTGGTTTCAGATGGTTCAGGATCAAGCTAGGAGACAGTTTTGCCTTGTCCAGTGCCTTCCCTGATTTCTGTCAGTGAATGGCTCATTATCTGTCTGGGATTATAATTATTCTGGGGAACAGTTCTTAGCTCACAGCTTTATGTAGATGAGCAAAATGTTTCATCCCAGACAAAGACTGCTCTCGACTCTTGATGAAAGTAAACTGTATGCCATTTGATGCAACTCTTTTTCTCCTGTGATTCAGGGACCCGAAAAAATCTCTTCATACATATTATCTCCTCCCTGTTACTCCTGACATGGAAACATCATGTCCAAGAAAAGTCTATTTCCTTCCAGTCTGTATTGCATCTCTAAGCATAGGTGCTACTGAGGTCAGATTGTAGTCAGCACCTCTAAGTATCAGCTGAGGAGCAGTGGGTGGTCTAGGAGATGACCCTAGGAACCTACAGAGAAAATCAGTGGGTGCTGAAAAAGAATATGGGAGAGACCCAGCTCCTCCTACTGATATTCAGTGTGTTGAAGCCAGTGGGGCAGGTGTTAAGAAGGCACATATCTGGCATGGCAGAATAAGGTGAACTATTCTCAGCAATAGGAAAGAATTCTAGCCCAGAGTTTCAGCCTTCATTTAGTCATATCTTTTATGTTGTGAGGTGATAGTGAACAATAAAAGCTATTGCATAATATACAAGTGGATGTCCCTGAGTTCTGTGGGCGAGGCAGTTCAAGATAGGTTAGTTACTCTTGTAACCCTAAACTATGACCTAACAACACAGCATATATGAGATATTTAATCAGAAAACAGTGAGGAAGAGGTGTAATACTTGTACTGCACTCAGAGATGCAGAGAGAACAAGTGCAGACCAGTTGTGTGCAGCACACTATTTTGAGAAATGTTACTACATAAATAGCTGGGCAAGCAGGCTAGATTTGGTTGCCTCCATGTAGGTTCCAATGCCACTTGGGAGACCTTGAATATCCAAATTTCCCATATAGAACAGAAAGGAAAGATAAAGCACCCACGGGAGACCCGGGTTCTTTTGAAATGAAAGTGTGCAAGATAACTGAATCCTGTCGTATGTCGAAGTGAAAATTATCCACAGGATAAAAAAGAAGTCAAATCCCCTCCTTAGATTGACTGGAATTAGGCTTACCCAAACCCAGTTTGTTATGACGTCTTGAGGGTTGGGTTTTGTGGTGGTCGTTTTTTGTTGGTTTCTTTCCTTCTGTAAACCGCTTCCAGAAAACCCTCAAACCAAAACTGAAAAGATGCTGGACTGTGAATGGCTGATCAGGTTGTGCCTAGGTTCAGAGTCACCCAAGCCCTTTTCTGTGGCATGTGAAATGGCAACCTGCGCTTCCTTTGAGCTAATCTCATCCTCTCACAGAACAGGGAGGCCTTATCTGTATTTCCTGGGGTGAGCAACCTCACCCTGCACTGTATGGGATAGAGCTGCTGAGCACAGTTAAGAGAGAGAGCAAGAAGCTTTCTGACAAATGAGCAGTAGGGCTAATTGGGTGCCAATGCTTGAAGCTGTGCCCAACCTCCTTCCGTATGCAAGAACACACATAGTCTCAAAGTAAAATACTGCATTATTAGTTCTGGTTTTCTTCAATCTCACTTCTGTTGGTTTTAGTCATGAAGCATTCTGTCCTAAAATATACTGTGGAGTTAAAGTAGGTTTGTGAGGTTATATATATATATATATATATATATATATGTGTGTGTGTGTGTATATATATATATATATATATATATATATGCCCTTTTTTGTGCTTTAATATAGGAGCTTAACTTTTTCTGATGTAGTTTATGTCCATCTAAGTTCAGCAGCCTGTAGGTACACAACCTAAAGTTAGGTCACTTTCTTCTGTGTCAAAACATGAAGTTATTGTCAAAATTATCAAAGCAACCTGGCTTTCCCAAGTGTGTTTTCTTCCATGTTTGAACAAAACAAAAACCAAAAAAGAGCAAACTATCTAATTCAGGAGTGAATCTCTACTTTTTTGTTAATTTTTTCTCTGTACTTGCTACCTTCATTATACTGTGTGTCATGGGACTGTCTCAGCCTTGCCTTGACTGGGAGGTGGGTGACTGAGTACAATGAGCTGTGGCCAGCAGCAGTACAAGACAGATGCCATGAGCCTGGGGATGGGCAATAGATCAACAGGTGACAGGAGAGACACACCTGAAACTTCAAGGAAGGCATAGTGTGTCCAGTCACGGCAGTATCTGCCAGCATTTGGCTAACAGACCCCCATTAAGGGAGATGGGGACACTGTTATGTTGTTGCTCCATGTGGAGGCAGAGGACAAGGGAGAAGGGCTACACATTGGTACCTGAGTGATGCTCAGAGGCTGACCCTAAGGCTGGTGAGAATGGAAGTTGCCTTCTCCCTGGCTGGATTCATTGTGCCTGATTTCTGTGCTGGGGATAGAAGGTCTCAGGGAACTGTGGCTGTGTGCGCGTGCATGCATGTGCTTGTGTGTTCATGAGCATGTGCACACATGCTCACAGAGCTATTCCTAACGCAGACCATTCCTCACTTTATCCAGTTAGTAAATTAAGCTTACCAGTGTCCTGTTGCCTGCTGTTCTGTTTCCCCTGTGACTTTGTAACTCATATGATTTCTTGAACAGCTGTATAAAAGAAAGACCAAGGTTTTCATAGGCTTTTTTTACATGTTGAATCAAGAATACTGTTAGTCAAATGCATGATCTATAGCTTCTATGGTGATTGCTGGAAATGCGCTTACCTACCTATTTTAATGCCTGTTTTCAATGGTAATTTTTATGCCATTAGCTGCCCAGGTAACCTATGTCCATATTTCACATCAGAAACTACATAATTTCCCATTTTCCCATTTTCGCTAATGATGATGTTACTTATTTTCAAATAATAGTTAAGCATTTTCCCTCAGCCATAGAAAAGAAAAAACTTGGTAGTCTTAAAATCTTTCACTTACGAGCAAGATTGTCATATCTGCATTTTTATAGCCATGCTGTTTTCAAGGTATGCAATTTGATTCCACTAAATACGATGAATTTTTTCTCTAGGCATAACAGCAATAGGTGAAAATAAAGCATAATATCAACATAAATATATATTTGAAAAAACTAAACATTATCAATTTGTACGGTTAAAAATTTAAGGGAAGTCAACTTTCTGGTTCACTATAGAGGCATAAAGAATATTTTCTCTTTTCTTTTTTAGCCATTCTTATGCTGAAAACAATAATGCTCAAAGTTGCTTATGCTATTGTTCAACCCTGAAACAGTGTATTTTATAATTTTTGAGTTTAATTATAATTCCTGCCTGAAATTAAACATTTAACACATTAAAATTTAAAAAAAAAAAAAAATGCTGACCCACATTCTAATTTTAAGAGAAACTTTCAAATTCTTGTGAAACTTAAAAAAACCATTGTTTTTCAAAATTAAAATGCAGCAGACCATTAAAGCCTCACAGTATTTGCACAAACACATGCTGAAAACCTTGGGCTCTTTGTTCTCTTATTGTATCATTATTAATATCTGGTCACATTAAATACATTTTTAAAATACAAAATGAAATTTTTAATGTTTCATCCTTTGTTTTATATTTTTGTTGGTTTAGTTTCTTTTGTTTTAATTTGGTTTTGGTTTGTTTTTGTTTTGTTTTGTTTTGGTTTTTTTACCCTATCACCTGATCTAATAAAAGATACTGGTTCTCATCACAAGCTGGCATTGTCAGATATCATAGCTGAAGTATGTATAAACTCTCTGTGCATTTTCAGGTAAGACTCTATGTCTGATTTATCAATTCAGGTTCTTTTGAATCAATGAAATCCTGATTTATTTGGGGAGGCAAACACATCTCTCTAACCATTCTCCAAGGGTCAATGTTGCTCTCCTTCCCCAGCTACTTGACTGGATACTCCACCAGTAAGAACTCTTACCTGACTAGTGTCAAATTTACCTTAGAGATGCAAGGACACCACTGCTCCTACTCAGAAAATTGCTCTGTAAACCTTCTAACTGTCACTGTCACTAGCAGACTGATTGACCAGCCCAGTTTTGTCCTCCCAGGCACTCTTCAGAACCAGACAAGGCACAGACAGTGCAAATTGCCGCTGGCTGTCATTTTTCTGGAGGTTCTCTAGTTCTTTTCTACATTTCAGGTGAGGCTATATGCAAGAGAACTGCAAGTAGGATACTTGATAGTAGAATCATCTACTTCTCCCAAGGAAAGAAACTCTCTGGGAGTTTTGATCAGGATGCAGACATCTTCTGAGTTAGAGGTTCAGTACCTCTGCACTGTTATTAAAGGGTCAAATCTGGATGTTGTAGTACCCAAGTATCTTTAAGAATTTAGTTCTAAGTACTTTTTTAAGGTCATATAATAAATTTCCGACAGGGCATGACTTCCAATCTCTCCCCATTTTATTCCCATGTCCCTCCACTCAGAGACATTGACATGTGTTCTGGAAAAAAGATTACAGGGTTAGATTCACAACCAGAAATAATACATTCAGTTTGAGCTATAACTATGAAGATTTATATAGCATGGCCTTGGTATGTTTTCTGCTTTGTTTTGTAATTAATATTTCTTTTTCCAGACAATGCTTTCTGCATTTCAGGTGGTTTATTGCCCAAGTGAGAGTTTCTTGAAGTATCTAAATGTAGTGCTAAATGGTTACATCCTGTTCTGACTCCAATTTTCCAACATGCCAAGCTCCCCTTGGAAAGCAATTGGACCGAAAGAGAAAACTAAACCAGAAACCTGCAGAGTTATGGATATGTCCTGGCTTCTTCTGAATAAAGAGATTGGGGATTTCATTCTAAATTTTTTTGACCTTTCAGGACCCAAATTGTTACTTCTGATTCGTGATGTAACAGTCTCAAAACAACCCACATACAGACTGTGGCCCCAATTATGTAGAATTTACAGGTGCACAATTGTGCTATGGTCTCACATCAACAGAGTGTGTTTCCACTTACTGCTGAAAGAGCAGCTAAATGTCACAGTCTAGTTTTAAATAGATTTTCCTGACAGATTAGTCAATTATTTCCACTTTCAAGATAGAGTAGATTCATACAAAGTTTAAGTAACAAATCCATCTAAATCACCCACTGTCCCAATATTTTGCAGTAAGGATTAAATGTAAAAGCTCTAGTTACATTTAATTCAAAATTTCAGATAACATCTGCATACCATGCTCTCATGTGCCATTTCCAGCAGAAATCATTAGCAGTTGTTTCTTCAAGCCTCCTGCTCTCACAATTATTGAGTACTTTTACCTACATTCAGTTTGAAGCATCTTAATAATCAATTAAGGTTTAATTTTTTTTTTTTTATTTTTTTTTTTCTGCTGAAATCCCTTAATAGGAGTTTGAGGTTTTACTCTCTCATCTTTACAGCTCAGTGGTTTGGTTTCTTTTTTACATTTTCTGAATCAAATGAGCTTCAGTATGTCTATGGATTTTTTGTTTGTAGTTTAGACCATCTTTCTTATAATGCTGCATGACTTCATCAGTGAAGATGTAGGAATAGAATAATCAAACTCAGACTCTTACACAATGTAGAATGTAGCTAAAAATAAGCTATTCTATAAATGTCTAAAAATCAAGGCTAAGTTTCCATGAAAACCACTCCATTTTCTTAGTAAAGTGTCTTAGGACACACATTCTGAGGTACCCGCAGCTATGCAATGTTAATATTCCAACAAATGTATATAATACATCTCTTCACAGGAAGCTTTTGAAAAGGTAAGATATTTAATAATGAGGTTGCATAGAAAAAAATCAGTTTTATTTAGAAACATTTTTGTATTGTCTAGTTTGCTCTTTTACCCTTTACTACTTGGAGTAGAGAAAGCAACATGAAATTCTCTTTGCATTTTCTTTTTCCCACTGATTCTTCTTACCTGAAGAACACCACTTCTTCATCTCTGAGCACAGCGAGGGCCTACCTGATTATTTAATGCTTAAATCGTCTAAAGGTAAGCTTCCCGACACAGACACACACACACAAAGACATCCCTTTTCTGTCATCAGTAATAATAATTTGGAAATACATAATAAGAATATAAGCTATCAAGAAATTCTTTATAATCTGCATGCACACAGGCTGTGTATTTCAAAGGAAACAAAAGGATGCACAGCAACCTTAGTGGTCTGGTTTCTATGAGCTGTGATTTCTAATGCTTATCTATTTTTTATTTTATTTTACTGAGACTTCCTATGCAGTCAATAATTTAGAGAATCAGTCTATATATACTGCATTTTCATGGACATAGGTTTGTGAGGGCATAATTTTTTTTTTGAAATTTTGATCATTGTATTTTCTATGGATTTTGTTCTAATATCACAAAACCAGGAATTTTACAGACAGAATTGTCAGTGGTAGCGTAGCAGATAAAAAAATTCTTTTTTCCTATAATTTTTGCAGGCAAAAAAGGACTGGAAAGCAAAAAAAAAAACAAACCAAAAAACCCAAAACCAAAACCAAAACAAAACACAAACCAAAACAAAACCAAAAACCAGCTGAAATCTTTGAATTCCAACCATTATAAAAAGGTTTGTTTCATTTGCTTTTTTTCCCCCACCCCCAATACCAGTTAATTTTAGTTGGGCAAGTAAGAGATATTCTATCAAAAATCATTTGCAAAGCTGACTAAATTCACTGCTGTGAGCAATGTGACAGTATGTCAGGGAATAAAAGCATTTGCCATCATGATGATGTTGGAGTGTGACTGATTTGGTTGCACTAGATTTTGCCTGATGAATGTTTAACTATCTGAAGAAAAAATAAACACTCACAGAGCAGTGAAGAAATGTTGCCTTTCCCACCTTAGGGATAAATGTTTATTTAGCAAAACAAAACTGGTTTTTTGTTGAATGAAAGTAAATGTGTACCAGAACACTATTACTAGTGGCATTGAACTGTTGTAGTCTGATAAAGAAAATAAATGAGTTACGGTCTGATCAGCCAAATTAGTTTGGCTTTTGTTTGTTTTTAGCTTAAACCATGAAGGTTTTTAATCAGAAAAGGCTTTTTTTTTTTCAAGAAGGAATGGTATTTTCCTCCTTAATGTCAGCAAGTTTTGAATCAAGACAAAATACAGGAATATCAAATTTTGAACTGTGTGTATTTTTTTATTGAAATAATTATTTTCTCACAGAGGTATCAACAGCAGTTTCATTACATTGCTGTCAGCAATAGAGAGGTTAGAGGACTTTTTGTCTTATGGACATGTTAATGTAAGTTTATTTCTAAGAAGGTATTGAATATAATATTTTATATATATATATATATATACACACATATATATATATATACACATATATATATGTATATATATACCTAAGACTACATCATATGTTTCAGGGTTGAATCCTTACCCATTCACAAGTTCCATTAGGTAGAACTAATGTAAAAGGCTGTCAAATACTTTTGTGATGTGCTGATCAGACAGTGTTCTTGGACTCACTCAGAATAGAGAACTTCAACGTTTTAAGGTATTAGCAACACTATATATCCCTACCAACCTCTACTGCATTTGAGGAACATGAGAAGAAAGCATTAGATGATCCCTAATCTTTGTCTCACAACCACAACGGGAATCACTAAGCTTATTATCTTGAGAAAAATGTCTGTGCTGGACACCTGCAGCACTGTCTTCAACTACCACACATTGTTGTTATAGCCACCTGCTGCTGCCAAGGCCATCTGTGACCAGAGCACCAGATGGGATCCACACCAATTGCTGCGTTAGAAAAATTAAGTTCATCATTTATGAAGATCCTGAAGATTAAAATCTTGAAATGGCAACCTTCTACTTATTAATGACTGGGGAGCAAGACATTTCTGCCTTATACATAAATGCCTGAAGAGATGTTACAGGGAATACGGCAGTCTGTCATATAGGGATATAAGGCTGCTTCTGTTCACTGCAGTTTGATTACAAGCAGTAAAATGTGGCAAACTGTGTCTGAACCTTTGCATTCATTTTTAAACAAGTTTTTCAAAATACGTTACCATCTGAAACTCCTAGCTTAGTTTAGCATGGCTGGTGGCTATCTTGTCACATTGCGTTACTCCCAAATCAAAGGCAGAGAGTTCACCAAGATGTAGAAAACTGAAAAGGAGATACAGTTTAGTTATAATACTAAACAATTCTTGTTATCTTTAATTATATAGTATTTTAATTATTTTCAGGCAAATACTTAAAGATAAACATGAAAATATACTATTTGTTTCTTCCTTTCTGTTTTGAGAATGTAGTTCTTGTGAGGTACAGAGAAAGTAAGTCATAACATCATTTGAAATATAATAATTTGTCCCAGCAAGAAAATCAATGTCAGCTCAGATAAATGCCTAAGATTGTCTGTGGTAAAGGGAAAGAAGCCAAGATCCTAAGCAACATAAATTTTATATGTGCATGTTTGTCTGAGTGCCTCTTTTCTCTCTGTACTTTGTGTCTGGCTTGGAGAGAAAATTAGATGTTTCCATCTATTGTGGGTGGAAACTTAGTATGTTTTAATGTAAAATACATAAAATGTATTTAAATCAGAATCCCATCATTCCATACTTCAATACCTAAGCGAGTTTTAGAATTTTGTAAGCCTGCACTCCCTTCCTCCTCTGTCTTTTATATTCCTAACTGCATGCTGGTTGAACAACAGGAATGAGGGAGAGTGTAGCCCAGTTATCTGGGATGGGATTTAACTCCAAATTCAGCCACCTGAAAAAAACTATTTTGAAGAAAGAGATGGAAGACATATCCGTGGAGGCTTCCCTTGAAGAATTCTCATAAGAAGCCACAATGGGTCTCCCTCGTTTTGATTTGGAGCAGCTTATAAATTGAGTCTCTTGTGCTTAATTCCCCACCTGAGCTATGTTATAGCTACATACATGACTCTCTGGTCATGGGGGTTGTTGATCCTGGTTCCAGTCATGGAACCTTGTCACTGCCCTGTCACTACAGTCTAGTCAAGAAATTACTGGACTCTGGACTGCCCTGGTCAACACCCTAGCCCTGTCCAGCCCTGCTTCCTTGCTGGGTGCTGTGGGATAGAGCCCTGGACGGGGAGGACCTACCATGACTGCCCTTGGTGTACGGCCCCGAAGGCAGCAGGCCCTCACAGTGCCCTGACATAGATGTCCCCAGGTATGTCTACACAAGGTGGTAATCTATGTTTCCAGCAGAAGGAGATGCCAGTCTACTTTCCCAGCCCAGGGAATTCAGAGTGCTTTTCAGTTAAGAAGTTTTGGGATTTTTTTGTCCTCTGACTAGCTCTGCCAATTTATCCAACTACTCCACACTGACTTTAATATGGGCTTAGACACAATACTACCTGTAGATAGCCACACTTATGTGTCTCTATTACAGAGCTCAATCCTAGTCCTCTATTGTAGACAACTGAAATTAAGTGTATGAAACTGGAATTGATTTAACCTCTGAAGGAAGTAGCAGGGGACAGGATTTAAAGCTCCTTCTTTCTGAGGAAGGGATATGGTCAAGGGGTTTCCTAAATTTTATTTTAGTAAATTCTCCTCATTGACCTTGTAATTGCAATACTGCTCAAACACTAAGGAATATCTACCATGCTTTTAGAGCACTAACTTGCAGTTATCAAACCGGGTCAATTTAGTTACTCCTAAGTAGACAATCAGGGTCCTTTAAGACCTCCAAGGCAGTATGCACATGTGACTGGTGGCAGCTCAACATGTCTAAGGTTACTTCTAACATCTCAAATAACAACAGGTGTTCATGTGTGGGAAAGTGTTCTTCTGTAAACAGGTAACATGCCATCCTCACCAGATGCCCCCTCTGAAGAAAGCAGAGAATAATTATCACTCTATGGGTAACTGAGTTCCCATATTTCCTTAACTCCCAATTATTTACGTTTCCATGTTTTAAACTTACTGGGAGAATACATTTTCTTGCTAGAGTCCCTCATCCTACCACTACATTTCCTGAGAAAGACTCCCACCCCATCTTTCTTGCAGGCCCTCTTTTTAAGCACTCCCCAGAGCCTTCTCCTCTCCAGGCTGAACAAATCCAACTCTCTCAGCCTGTCCTCACAGGAGAGGTGCTCCAGGCCCCTGATCATCTTCGTGGCCTCCTCTGAACCCACTTGAGCAGGTCCATGTCCTTCTTATTGGGGGTCCCAGAGCTGGAAGCAGTACTCCAGGTGGGGTGTCACGAGAGAGGAGCAGAGGGGGAGAATCACCTCCCTTGACCAGCTGGCCACACTTTTCTTAACGCAGCCTAGAGTGCAGATGGCTTTCTGGTCTGTGAGTGAACACTGCTGGCTCATAGTCAGTTTTCCATCCACTAATACCCCCAAGTCCTTCTCCACAGGGCTCTTCTCAATCCACTCACCACTCAGCCTGTATTTGTGCTTGGGATTGTCTTGACCAATGTGCAAGACCTTGCCCTTGGCCATGTTGGGCTTCATGAGATTCACATGGTCTCACTTCTCAAGCCTGTACAGGTCCCTCTGGATGCCATCCCTTCCCTCCAGCTGTGTTCCACCACACGCCTGGGTGTCATCAATTAACTTGCTGAGGGTGCACTCAATCCCACTGTACATGCTCTGTGTATGTGTACACAGATGTTAAACAGCACCCGTTCCAACACTGACCCCTGAGGAACAACACCCATCACTGCTTTGACATTGAGCTGTTGACTGCAACTCTTTTAGTGTGACCATCCGGGCAATTCCTTATACATCGAGTGGTCTGTCCATCAAATTCATGACTCTCCAATGTAGAGACAAGGATGTCATGTGAGACAGTGTCAAATTAGCTACCTAATTTGTCAATTAACTACCTAATTTGTCTCAGTGAACAGCCTCTGTAGAAAACTGAATACTGTAAGCTGCAATCAGAAATGTGCTACAGAACTACTAAGAAAACATCTAATAGTCTTTAGTAAAATTTTAAACCTATAAAGACATTTCCAACAATACAAGTAAGTAAAAAATCATATGCTTAGGCTGATATTACTAAACTGTGTTTCACTGTGTACTTAGGTCATTTCTACTTACATTGCAATATCTTGGTCATTACTTGATCCTGCTTTAGCGGCTACAGCAGGCTTCAGTCTTCCCTGTCCTAGGTTATTCATGTTATCTGTCAGGAGTATTTTCTTGTAATGACCTTGATTGATCTCTGTGTATGAGGACATTTGGTTGACTTCTTTTGGTGGCCTTGAAATAATATCCATTGTTTTAATGAGTTTACATGAGAGTAAAATAGGAGTGTCTGTAAGCTCTTAAGATAAGAGGGTCTTTAACAGTTTGAAATTCTCTGGATTGTTGATTACAGGTCTATTTGGTTACTTCAGAATGGCTGGTTTACTTCAAAGAAAACAATACAAAGCAAAAGAGGCACAGGACTGCAATGTCTATTTATTCCAATCAATAAAGTTTTGAGGTATATAGTATGATAAGGGGAAAAACAAGTCAACCCTGATTTTTAGCAAGAGAACTATGAAATGAATCATTGCACATTTCTAGATCTGTCTGCTTTGCAATGGATTTAGCTTTGGGAATGCCTGAAGGTCTCTTACCTTTCACAGAATATACTTCTTCCATAGTTATACATGGAAATTAAATCAATTTACTGAACTGGAAAAAATGGCAGGAATTTGTGTCAAACCAGCTTTGTTTAAAATGTATAAGTACTGAAGTTTTGACACACTTGCTTTCATCTGAAGGACAGGGTATCTATAACTTAAGACATAAGAATAATAACTTTTAGATAGTTAGTTTAACATAGTTAACATAGAGTTTAATCTAGTGTATAAAGTATCTCCTAAACAGTTTAATCTTTTAAAAATAATTGCAACTAAATAATTCACTGAAGTCAACCTATTTAATTCACATGGAGGTTTAACAATAATAAATATTTGGAGTACAGAAAAGGGCTTCTATTTTGTATATGTTTGTGCATATATTGACATACACAAAAATATGTATGTACAATTAAGTGGATTGTAAACTGTGTGGATTATGTTCCTACTGCAATCTAATAAAGGCAGCAGAAATCTCAGCAGAGTTTAATTTACTGTCTTGTTTTCCTGATTAAGGATACCAATTAAGCTCAGACACCAGAGTGAAAAGTGTAGGTATACTGCAATGGTGATAACCAAGTAATGTAACAGTGTAATACAGAACACATGCAGTAAGAAAAGGCAGAATAGTGCACTTAAAGCAACAAACAGGAAAATACAGGGTAATGCATCAAATTATTACTACACAAGAGAGAGAACAGTGATTAAGAAAGATCCATCCCCACTTGCACACGTTCCCATCACCCAGACCCGCAGTGGCTGGGCAGCCCCGGTTACAGTGAGGGTTTGGAGAGCCTGTCCCGGCAAGGGGGAAATCCTACGCGGGGCGTCCACCCGTAGCTGAGGCTTCCAAAAGCCCGGCTTTTTTTCCAGGTGGGTTAGCCTTGGCCAACAGCCAATCACTCACCTAACTGATCACTCAGTCCCACTCCTCAGCGGGAGAAAATAAGATGAGAAAACTCATGGGTGGAGATAAAGCTAGGTAGATTGCTTACAAATTAATATTGTGGCCAAACCAGACCTGACTTGGGGGAAAGTAATTTAGTTTATTACTGACTAAAATAGATTTGGGTAGTGAGAAACAAAGACAAAGATTAAAACATCAGCTTTCCTTCCCCCTCTTCCAGGTTCAACTTCACTCCTTTATTCCAGATGCCTCTGCCCCCACCCAGAGGTGAGGGGTTGGACTGGGGAATTACAGTCAGCACAGAGCAATTTCTTTCTGCTGCTTCTTCTCTCACACATTTCCCCTGCTTTGGCATAGGTTTCCCATGGGCCACAGTTCTTTCAGGAATATCCACCTGCTCTGCTGTGGCATTCTCCACGGGCTGCTGTGTAGGTATCTGCTTTGTCATGGTCCTCTATGGGCTTCAGGGGCACAACCTGCTCCACTGTAGTCTTCTCCATGGGTTGAAGGGAATATCTTCTCTAATGCCTGGAACACCTCCTAAAACTCTGACATCAGTACTTCCTGTTGTTTCTCATTCTTTTAGCTCTTTTTTCCTCTATTTATCCAGCATTGATTAAATGCATTTTCCCAGAGATGCCACCACCTTGGCTGAGGGGCTCACCTGTGCGCTGCCATGGGTCCATTGGAGCCATCTGTGTCCAACATAGGGCAGCCCTAGCCTCTCCTCCCAGAGAGGGCTGTAGCCCCCCATTGCCAGCACCTGGGTACATAAACCAAATACATTTCCCTGAGGTAACGTAGTATGATGAACATTAGTGAATTTCTAAAGGTTTCAGCTTTCCAGTTCATGGAACTATAAATTTCTTAAGCACTCTCAAGGACAATGTAAACTAGTTATTTATTTTAATGAAAATAAACAAAAAAAACCTGCCAGCATGTCTGTCAACCTAAGCATAAATTGCCACCATTCTGAGATGCAGTTTGCATTTTACCCTCCTCTGCAGGAGCCTCCCAACTCAGGAGCAGGACACAAAAACTTATCTATATGTTTTCCCCAGTGCTCTTGTTATTGCTCTTATGAACTGCTTATAGAAAAGAGTCAATGTCTTTTGAATTTGAAACAATATGATATGTAATAAAAGTAATTTTGTAAAACTCCTTGATCGAGACAAACTGCTGAAATGTTCCAGACTCATTATAAACCAGCCACTATGATACAACCACACCTTTACAAAATTTTCAGGGAATTAAAAAGTGAATGGAAACAAGAGTTTAAAAGAAATGCTTGTTGAATGTTTTGAAATACTTAGAGCATAACATAGGTGGAAGAAACACAGCTAATTAACATAATCATAAATTAAAATTATGGATTTTAATAGAGGATGTGATCCATAAATTAGAAACTCAATTGTGTGAATCACGCTTATTAGCTACTTGCAAATCAATACTTCCCTAGAAAGGGTATGTGCAAAAGGAACAGTTCTGGGGTAACATGGCTGGAAGCTTCATGAAGCTCCAGGGATTTCTGTGCTGAAGAGGTCTGATAATGACTTATGCAGTGTTGCTATGTGGGGATTCAGATAACATTTTTAAGCACTTTTGCTGCTTGGCTACCTATTTCTGACATCAAGGAGATTGACAAATGGGTTTGGTAATATAATGCAGTTGAGATCACATTGTTGTCTTGCATTCCATTTTGTGTGTGAGTATGAGTGATCCCATCTTTTTAAGTTCTTATATCAGGCAGAATTCAGCCTTCAGCAAACAGGAACAAATCTGATGCAATAGTAATCACTGAAAATTTGAAGTCCAGACTGAGAGCAAATAATCCTTTCTGTGTTTAGTTGCAGTGTAAAGATACTATTTATACATTTATTTATATCCATATATGTATTTAGGTATCATATATAACTACATTGACTACCATGAAACCCCGCAAACTGACTGTATTTTAATTATTACCTATTTTGGTTTTGGTTTTGCTTAACTTTGTACAGTTGTGCAGTGTAATGCATAATTCAAGATAAAGTTCCTTAACCAAAAACAGTGATAGAAATAGCAAATGGCTATTCTGTATAGAACAAATTATCTCTGACCACAGAATAAGAACAGATTATATATATATATATATATAATTTTATATTGAAAAATTGGTATTTTCTGAACAGGAAAACATTTCTTCAGTAAAATGTCTAAACAGTCCTGCTGATATTCAGTGGGTATTCTAAAAACAATGTTTTAGGAATAGCTGTCTGCCTTGTTATGCTGTACACACCATGCAGCACAGTCTACAACATAATTCCTAAGCTTCTGTTTCCTCTGAAAATTCAGAAATCTCTGAACTGGTCAAGTTGCCATATATTCCTATAGTTTATCTTAGACAGGGAGTGTGCAAAAGGTGAGGAAATGAGACAACATCCTCCTGATTAGCATGTAGACATCCGGAGGGTAGACAGCACATGAAAAGTCTGTAATTCTGTTTCTATTTCTCTGTTCTGTACTTCATGGAAGAGTCTTTAATACTGTTTTGCTATAATTTGCTCTGACTTACACACCACAATAATATTTCTTGGGCCCATGTGTTCTGTTTGAAACTCCATCACCCAGTCCATTGTCAGCTAAAAACCTCCATATTGAAAACCACCTATGTTGCCAACTCCATTTTGTTTATGCACAAGTAGGTATTGACTAAAACTGTATTCATTTTTCGTGTTGCTCTAAGCTATCAGAGGCCTTATTAACTGTGACTTCAGGAGCTAGCAAAACAAGAAAGAAGCCAGCAGCCGAAAGCTGGTGCATTCACTTGTATTACTGCTTTGCTACTGGTTCCGGCTTCTCCTTCTGTTTCCTTGGAAACAGATACTGGGCAAGTGAAAACAAGGTAGGGGTTTTAAAATATTGACTTTAAGAACTGCTGCTTATTCTGTTTTTGCTGGATCCTGTCCTAAGGAACAAGAAAGGAAATACTTAACAAACTACCACTATATGGTAACTTATGCTTATCATTACTGTAGCATGGGTACTGGAGAGATCCTTGGTGCCTCCTCTTGTTTTGCTTGCTTGTATCTTTCCAAAATAAAAATGTATGATTAAAAAAAGAGAAAGAAAAGTGGATGGGAGAACAGCCAAAGCCAACAACAGAGAGCAAGACTTGTCACATTCAGCTGTTGTATGAGCAATACAGTTTCCACTGTAGTAGGATTGCCTGTAGGCACTTAGAAGTGCTAATTTCTGACACACTAAATTGAGCATTTCAATTGTATCTTTACCAGAAACAGCATAACAATGTAAAAATATGGTTCTTTTTCTAATACAAAAAATGAGATCCTTAAAATATGTTCTTTAAAAAACTAGATATTTTTTTTTTCAACTGAGGCAGATGTGATTGAGAAATAATCCATTCTTTTTATGGATTAATTTCTTGTTATTGAAATCTGTATGCTTATCTGAAATGTATCTGAACCTGGATTGAACAGCTCCAGCTGGAGAGTTTGCAAGAACAAAATTTTTTAGCATTTTTAGTTTTGATCCCTGTCAGAAATACTGGGACAAGACTCAGTAGATTTAATGTTGGCCAGAACTAAACACACATCCTGCATAAAAGGGGGCAACTCAAATTTAAATATTATTAATATTTTAAACATTTTTCTGCAATAAAACATGAATAAGTTGAAGGTTAATGCTTGGGAAAATTGGGGGGTTTTTTTGGTAGTGTGGACTTGTATGTGCCGATTATAAACTGAGATATATATCATCATATATCTCAGCTTATTGATCTTTCATTTAAGTGTGATTTTGTTAGAAGGATGTGAAAGAGAATCACCTAGTGCTCTGTAGCAAAGATGGTTGAAATCTCGAGGGCAGTGCTTGACAGTGCAGGACAGCCCTCTTCATTTAAACTGTTTTAGTGGTGAGTGCAAATGACAAGTACTGTTGTTTACACAATGTATAAGTTGTTGCTAAATAAGTGTTGTGATGACTGCACGACTCAAACCAAAATTCATTCTGTATTCAAGATTTTTAGACCAGATTTAAGCCAGTTTCTTAATTGCAGGCTTTAATTCTATAATGTCTACATTTCATTTCTATATTTGTGGTTCCTGGAAAAATATGTTCTTTAGTTTTAGATAATACTGGAAAACTAGTGAAAGAAACAAAAAAAAGGTTGAGTTAAAAGATACGAATGCAGAAATATGGACTACAGACATTTTGTACAGCATATTTACATTCCAGAGAGAATAGTTCAGGCTGTCAATAACAGGAAAAAGGGAGATCTCTCTTGCTCTGACTTCTGTGCTTACACTTAAGTTGTTGATAGATAACTCTTATCATTCTGTCTCCATTCAGATTTTTTTTTTTAATATATATTTGTCTGTATTATTTTTTTCAAGTTGTTTTGGGTTTGGTTTTATCTTTCTTTACAGTGACTTCACAGTGCTAAAACTCACTAGGTGCTTAATAACTCAGCTCGATGTATCCATTTCAATGTTGCTTAGGAAATGAGGCAGGACTTTAGTCCTCAGAGGGGCTGCTGATCAAAACAGACAACACAGTAGAAGATCCTACTTTAAAACAAATGATGGTGTAAGAGGTATATGAGACGGTGAAACAAAAATGCATTCACGACATTCAAGTTGAAAAGCTTATCTGGCTGTACCCAGAGCCTGTCCTATCTCACTGTGATACCCAATGCTAGTGCTCAAGCAAATTCAACCCCCATGTAAGTGGAATTGAACATCATTCTTTGAAGAAAGTGTACAAAAAATGAGCAAAGTATACTACATTCCTCAGCTTGCTGTCTGTGAGTTATTTTAGGTTTTTTATATGCAATACAGTAAAGTACAGTCCTGGAAGATCACCATGTTTCATTTCTTTTATCCCTATCATTTCTCCCTTCCTCTGATTGTCTGAGTATTTGTGTTAAAAAGAAATAGGTGAGCCTGAGTTTTCTAGTCCCAAACTGGTCATTCAATAATTAATATTAGCTGCTAAGTCATCTATGTCATCAGTATCAGAGTTTCACAAACCTCATTTTTAAATCATCAGAAGAAAGGGGGAAAAAATAAAAAAGGAACCTGCACAGAAGGAAATGCTATCAGAAAATCTTACAAATGCTACTGACAGTAGCATTATTAGTAAAAATTCTGAAACCTCCTTCTGGGGGGCAAAACTCCAAAGTGCCTAGAACTTTTCTGACCAAAGTTAGATGAAGAGATTGCTCCCTGTATTCTCACTGTCTTCTGTTTCAGAAATAATGCTGCATTCTTAAGGACAGTTTCTCTGTACTTCAGATTTTAACCTCCATATCCAGAAAGAACATGAAAGTCATGTTCTAGGCTGACCACAATGTTCTGGAGGTTAAATTTACCCTGTGCATTGGTTCATCTGTCTTCTTGAATCCACGTGCTCATTTCCAGTGTTCAGCATCTCTGTTCCTCTTCTGAAATAACACTTCTGTATTCTTTAGGCCAAAAAGTTAAATGACTTGGAAAAACCTTCACTGTTCTTGGTTGACTTCATGGTTAAATACACCGTTTCACAGTATTTCAGTCCACAGACCCAGCTAAATATATTTTCAATACTACTAAAATAGAACTGGCTTCAAGAGAAGAGGATTGGACTGAGCTAGACATCGTATTTGTATAATGACAAAAAAAGCATGTTTTGAATTTCATACCAGAGTCTAGTAACACCTAAAACCATAAAAGCTTCAAATGGCAAACAACAGCATGCAGAACTAATGGAGAGAGCTATAACAGCCAAATAGAAGGGCAATGATATAATTCTCCTCAAATGAGTGAATTTATAGCATGAAACCAAAATCTTCCATTTTTATTTTTCTTAGAGATGTAAAAGCATTAATCAAGTGTTTGACGGCTTCAGGCACAACCACTGTGTTAATGTTCTGCCTAAGACCTAAAACCTCTCTTGATATCACATGAGCTGCAGATCTGGGTATGTTTATCTGAACTAGAATTAACTTAAAAAGTAAAGGATGATTGATTAAACAGCACTGAGGCATAATAGCTTTAAGTACACTTGTCATATTCAGTGCAAATTCTGGAAACAACAAATAGATACTTGTCAAAACTTGTCATTTGTATGCTATAGCATGATGATAAAATGCATGGTGTTTAGGTGTTTCTTGTCAACAGGATGTAATTAACTGCGGCTACATTTAGGTAGTGTTTTTGCTGAGAAGATCAACAGCTCCGATTCTCTCTGCAGGGAGTGTGTTTGTTTAGAAAGGTTCTTAGATTTTCTGAAACTCTGTCATCTGGTTCTCTCCAGGGGTTTCAAAGCAATCATCCCCCTGCTCCAAGGATCTAGTAACAAAACCAAAACATAACAGAACAAAAATTAACACCTGCACGAACACATTGAAATATATTTGGGATTTTCAGATTGTAAAACATCTTCTGTGAAAAGCAGTTTAATCCCAGGCTTTGTTTACAAATTACCACTGTAGTTTATGCTGCAGCAAAATGAATAATCTTCTGCAAATTTAACTGGTTTGGAGTAAAATTTAGGTGAAATTTAACCAATCTGGAGCAAAAGCTGTTTTTTTCCTCTGGTCTGTCTATACTGATAATATGCCTAGCGAGTAAACAAATACTCATGCCTCCTTATGGTATATCTAATGATTATTAATCAATCTGTCAAATAAAAGTGAAACCAAGATGTAAGGCTTAGCAGGTTTTTAAGGATAAAGCTTATTAAGTATCACACTGCTTCAGAGACTGTATTTTGGTCTCTGTTTTTAAGGTCTCTTCTGTTTATACCGGAACTGAAGGGGATACATTTTACAAAGCTCTCACTGCTTAACATGTGCCACTGTTGTCAACAGTCCAAAAATCTGCCTCAAAAGTACTGTGCATTGTAGCTGCACTTTTACTCATGTAAAATACTTTTTCTTTTCAGGTTAGTTTTATTAGTGAAAGCGAAGTTCTATTGGAAGTGCAAAGGAGTTCAATATTTAGAGAGGCTTTTGCTTCCCTATGCTCCCATGATACTTGTGGAGCAAAATATGTCTGTAGAGAGCATATTAGAACATTCATTAAATGTAGGGTAGTCTGAACAGCCCCCTCCAAATCTTATATCTCTGCATTATCTCTAAGGCAGAATTTTTAAAGCTACATGCTTTAAAATCCCTACGTCCCTAACTTCCCTCAATAATTTTGCTATATCAAGTTGAGAAAAAAAACCCAAAACAAAACAAAAAAAACCAAAAAACAAAAAAACACCACAAAACACCTGATATTTTAGATATTATTTTTATATTCTTAATTAATGAACAAAACATTTGTGAAATCCAATTAGGTTCCATACTCTCCACACACTTGTTTGTAAAAAGCATATGAACATATTTTATGAAATTATTCTGCACAGCACTTTCCTTAAATCACTGTTTTCAAAATATTTTTTCCTGTTGTTATTATTATTTTGCATTAGAATTCAAAGCACTTTTTTTTCAATACTTAAAAAAGAATTACCTTGGCTACTTTCCTAAAAGACTCTGTAAATGTCACCATCCTTCCTCCTCAGCATCTTCTCGTCAAGAATCTTCAAAAGAACAGACTTTCATTTAATCATAGGAGCTGAAGACACATATAATAGGTTTTTGGAGAACTATTTCTGATTCTTGGAAGATTATAATAGCTTCCCAGCAGAAATTTTATTTATTAATAGAGAATGTAGCCAACTGCAATTTGCAAATCACTAACAGTCACAGCAACTTTCTCTCAAGATAATGTAGTTTTCACCAAAAGCTACAGGGAATAGCTACATGTGTTACCAGTTTTGTATTTTCATTGTATTCTATATGAATGCTAAGGAGCTAACAATGAGTTTGATTAGTTTCCAGCATTTTGCTATTGTTATTTACTTTTTCTGAGGGAGATGCATTTTTGTCTTACAACTATCTTAATGGCATATAATAATACTTCCTTTTTTTTAAAAAAAAGTGCTATATTCATATTAAGAAACAGAAAAACACAGAACTTGTCATCAGTATTTTTGTAATTTCAATGAAAATTAAAATTGTTCCTTTGCCTTTATATGCATTTATTTCTTTGCTTTATTAATTCAGCATGACAGTGATAAAAAAATGGCAGAACTAAATTATGCCATCTTTCCATCAGCATCTCATGCATCTGTGTTTAATAACTCAAGGTTCTTACCTCTTTCAGCACATCATACTAACCTGATTATTTCATCTCTAAAATATGAAGAAAGACACAAAAGAGAATTGCAGACATTGATATTTAACAAGAGATGGCCTCAATAAGTCAGTGTTACTCACAATTTATTTTTGCAAGGCCATGAATTTTGGTCTAAAAAGTATTTCTTTGATCATCATACTTAAAACACCAACCTCCCATGTGTGAGCTTGGGTTGCTATTTAAATACTCTGAAAAACTGCTTTTGTGGGTTGACTTGATTTTTCTGGTTAAGTCTATTATTATAAAAATATGAATGCTGCTTATTTTTGTTGTGTCAGAACAAAAGAAGGACTCATCAAAGCAAAGCATTATTAACAGCAGAAATTTATAGGTAAACTGATGTTACTTACAGAAATTGAGTACTTACTGGACGTAGTTCTATAGCACTTAGCTTAGTCCATATCTAATCTGTTATCATGTTCTATATACTTATATACATATTCCATCTCATAAATTGGTTTGCATACTGACAGAACCTGTGCCTTTTTTTCTGTAGATCCCAGTCTGAAAATTTATTAAAAATAGGTTTAGCTGCAGTGCTAATGAGGTATGGATGACAAAATCTGGAAGGAAGAAATTATGGCATTTTCTTTTTGTGGCTGAGAGAATGCTCTTCAGTGAGTGCTGCTGATAAAAAGGAGAAACGAGCTACCTAGCTTCCCAGCAACACAGAAATCTCTCTTTCAATACAAGTTTACTATCTGCATGTTTGTGCATGCAGTCTTTAATTAAAAACAACAACAACAACAACAACAACAAAAACAAACAAAAACCAACCAAAAAAACCAACAAAACCAAACCAAATACCCACAACAAAAAAACTCTTGACAGTCACAGGTAGTTTCAGAATTGGTCATCTGAAATGCTATTATGATGAATAATAAAACATATAATATTCCTAAGCATTTTCTAGAGACACAGACAGTCTTAAAACCTCTGTTTAATATAATACATTACACCATCACTGATACTTTATAGGACAATAGAAAAATAACATTGCAAATGTAATTGCACTGTAGTTAAAATTATTTTCATGGATTCTCTCACAATAGTTGTGGAATACTGCTTAGAGTCCAGTAATTAATTTCCACTCAAATATCTTAAACTATCTCCAGAAATCAATGTCAGCGTTAAGCAGTAACAATGTAAAAAAAAACATTTAATAGACTTCCTTAATAGAAGAAATAAACAGATGGAGATATGACAGAATTTTTTAAAATTTAATTTTTGCTAAAATATTTGCAGATAAAAGTTCATAACGGTTAGTTGTTTTGTTTGTTGCTTTATTTTTGTGAAGTATTCATTCTCTACTTCTATGTTGAAATAAGTTTAAAGCTGTCACAAAATATACAGAAGGAGAAATTAAGATAATGTTCTGTTTTCAAGCTTGATAGACAGAAACAGATACTCTAAGTTGAGTACTATACTGCAGCCTAGAGGTGATCCCTGCATTTTAAATTTTCCATCTGTCTCATCTCATGTGGTGGGTTATGAAGAGAGTGAATCTTTTGAATTCCTCGAGAGCCTGTGAGCTGCTGGAAGAGCCAATCTCTGCTCCGCAGAGCCACAGGGTGGGTCTAGTCACCACAGTGACTCAGAGGAACAATTGTGCTGGTGACTTTTTTGACTGACCGG
Source organism: Athene cunicularia (assembly GCF_003259725.1). Taxonomy (NCBI): domain Eukaryota; kingdom Metazoa; phylum Chordata; class Aves; order Strigiformes; family Strigidae; genus Athene; species Athene cunicularia. Next base: position 75,264,829 of record NW_020799091.1, on the reverse strand, counting down.
TGAATCGGTGGGGACAATTTAGCAACAATCAACTGATCCCAATTCAATTTCTACAAATCTTATACACATAAATATATGTAAGAAAGAAAGAGCAGAAAGAGGAAAGAGAAAAGAGAGGAGGAGAGGATAGGAAAAGGGGAATCACCACCCTTGGATCCCGTGTTGTCACAGAGTAACCAGCTTGGTCTGTAGGTGGTGGGTCAACAAAGACTTTCTTATGCAATAGGTTGTTCCAGAAAGTTCTCATTTTCTCTGGCTTGCACCTGTGCAGTTAGGCAAGTTCTGTCTCTGGGCAACAACAGGAGGGAGGGGGAGAGAAATGGCCCACCACCACACCTCCGCAGAGTTGGCTCCGCTTCTCCCCCACAGGGCATCCCACTTGAGTTGTTTGAGACATCCTTGTTACAAAGTCTCTTGTTTACAAACAGTTTTTGACTCCATCAGTAATGTTTTGCAACATTTTTCAAATAAAGTAGTCCTGCCACAACCATGCTCATTTCCTGTCAAGGACCTGCAGATCATAAATGAACATGAAAGACAGCAATCCACCTGGAGGAGTTTTTCACCTTGAAATAAACTTTCCCCATGTCATATTACTGAAAGATCACAATTTCCAGTGTTTGCTGGGAACCAAACCACAGTCACCGACTGTAGAAACAAATCAGACTTATGCCCATGCACAAAGCTAACTGACACCATTTGGGCTGTGTGAGAGGGTTTCTTTTAATTATTATTTTTTTTTTAATTTTATTTTATTCAGAAATTGGGTCATTTCACTAACTGGAAAAGAGGGCACTAGTTGTCTTAAAATGGCTACTTCTCATTCTAGGCATGACAGTCAGAAAAACTATTGTTATAGTTGCACCCTTGTGTTGCAGAATAACACTTTCTTAGATTTTACAGTAGTTCTATTAATGTAATTCCTCTTGAATTCATTTCACCTGGAATCAGTCAGGGTAGCTACTGTCTGAATTATTAAAGTTAGTTCATTTCTTTTGACTGAAATAGAAGCAAATTACATACACACTCGTATAACATTTGAGGAGATGGACAGTAACCTTTTTATTTAGAAAAGCTAGAACTAGAGAATTTGGGTACACACAAGCTCAGGCTGTGACAAAAACTAGAAAGATAATCTGTTCTTAATCTCCATATCATCCATTCTTTTGTGGGATGGAGGCTTAACAGGAAAGGGAAAGGAGAGGAAGAGCTCTAAAACTGTGAAAAAAAAATTGCATGAATATGTAAAACCGAATGAACACGGTATATTCATTTAATTTGCTAAATGCATGCATCACAGTTTGGTAAATATTCATGTGATTCTGCTTACTAAACTGACCACTTCCATGTTTAATATGATCTACATGTGCTTCACATGGAAATTGCATGCTGAACTACTGGAACAGAAATACCAAATAGGTAAAAAAGGCAGGCCCCAGGGTTTGGGAAACCTGCGATAGATTAAAAAAAAAAACAAAACCAAACAACAAAACACCATCAAACACACTAAACAGTGCTGAATGGTGATTTTATAGCTATGACTGAAGTATACACCAATGTATACATTCTGCAGATCGAGACCTTTCTACAGAAGAGAGTAGGGCTGCTCATACAATTGCTCCTGAATTCACAGCCAGACTAGCTAAATTATTTAAACAAGATAATTTAATTTTTGTCCATTAGCTCACTCATATTACAACATCAGCTAAAAAAAGTTGCTGTGTCTCATTTGACAGTTGTAGTAACGTTTCTTTCCAGTTTCCACCACAAATCTTGCTTCCATGGTGTTCTTCATGTTATAGTGTCTGATAATAATACAGGTCTAACTTTTGTGTATCTATGTATCCTAGAGGAGGAAACACTTCAAACTCTAAGCTTTAGTAAACTATTAGAACTAGATTTAGCAAAAGCATTCACTTTCACTGTTGTTAGAGTGGCTATTGTTAGACTCTCTAGCAACAGAGTGCACAGTGTGTGTGTGGGTTTTTTAATTTTTTTTTTTAATAGCCGAATAGTAACATTTAAAATAGGTCTGGCTTTTTGGCAAGTCTCAGATACATTCTTTATATTCACATGGTTAATTTTATCTTTCTTTTGACTTTATGGAACCATTTTCTGACTCACTAAAACACTAGTTGCCACAGAAGTCTCTCCTTTCCTTATCATCGCTTTTGTACATTACGTCAATTAATTTTTTTTCTTGCAATAAAATATATCCTGTAATAAAATTATCATAAATGTACTTACTTCTTTGTACAGTGTAATTAGGTAACAAATGATACTTAAGACACTAAATTTAACAGACAACAATTAAAATTAAAACCAAATTTCTGTAAACAATGAAAATAACTATCTGTTTTTTTCTCCTTATTTATTATCTCAAAGATCATTATTTCTGAATGTTCTTCATGTATTTTTTCCTGCCATCATAGAATAGGCTTTCTTATTCTGCTGGCCATTATAAATGGGATTGCTGTCAATCCCCTTGCATTTTGCATATATGTTACAATGGATGCAAGTTTAATTTGTGTGACCTTCACACCTGTTTCAGTGTCATTCCAGTTGTGATTATTTTCAGGTTACATAATAACATTTCCTTTTCCCTATACTTTTGCATCAGTCTTTATAGAAAAAAGGGCTTATCACATAATTTATTTACCTTCTCCTGTGTGGAAACATATAAATTATATAGATAGATTAGATAGATAGATTAGATAGATAGATAGATAGATAGATAGATAGATAGATATTTTTTTTTTTTCCCATGGAAGATGTGATAAAGTATAGCTTATGATAGAAGTTTCTTTTTTTTTTTTTTTTAATGATTCCCATAATTTTCTGCTTTTCTGTATTTTCCTCATCTTTGGTAGAATTTAATCCACAGCTCTTCTGTAGGACTAGTGTTGTAGCCTAAATGCTTTAAAATGTAAGCAAGGAAATTTCTTATACCTTCTTGTATCTTCTATTACCTGTAAAAACCAGAGTAACTTCAGAAAACCTTCCTTCTTGTCTTTTATAGGTACACTCATAATACAATTATATTCTTTTCCCTACAGTTCTTTGAAACACTGTCCTGTCACTTGAGATTAAATTTGTCCTACTATTTTATGCAGCGGAGTGGCTGACCATAGCAAACCATCAAACACCTACACAGCTCCTCACACAGCTCCCTCCCTTCTCCTATGGGATGAGGTGGTAACTGAAAGCAGGTGAGAAGACTTGTGGATTGAGATAAAACCAGTTAAATAGGTAAGGCAAAAACTATGCACAGAAACAAAGCAAAATGAAATTCATTCACTACTTCCCATACGCAGGCAGGTGTTTAGCCAATTGCTGGAAAGCAGGACCTCAGCACACAAAGTTGCTACCTGGGAAGACAAGCACCATAGCTACACACATCTCCTCTTCCTACTCTTTCCCTTTTATTACTAAGGATGATGCCGTATGGTGTGGAATATCCTTTTGGTCAGTCCAGGTCAGCAGTCCTGGCTGTGTTCCCTTCCAATTTCTTGTGTCTACCCCCCCACACACCCCGCCGCCCGCCCGTAAGGAACTTTTTGGACTTTTAGTATGTCTCAACATCACTGTCTCCACGACGACCACTTCCTGACTCAGCATAAAAGAGTATATCTTGAAGGAAACACACAGTCCCCGACGAAAACCACATCCGCCCTAGACGAGAACATCAGCAGCCACAGCAGTCATCCATCAAGCTGCGCCTATGCGTGAGCCAGGTGGAGGGGAAACCACGGCGAGACAGATCGGCCCCTCGCCAGCACGACCACCATGGACACCCGGGCATGCACACACAGAGGACCACGGGGTGGCACCTACAACAAAGATCCTAACTGCTTGGCCTCTCTCCCCTCCATCTCAAAAGCACTGGCTCCATTGTCCCAGCATCGGAGCAACCAGGTGCAAATCTGCTCACCTCCCAGGCGGCCGAAATCTCTCCGCATATCTCATAACTCAGTTAGGGATAGAGATCAGACGATCACCTCTGGCCCTTCCTCCTGTTCCCCTGATGGGCCTGGCTCATCCCCATCCCCCACTTTACAAACTGACTTTCTGGTGTATTTTGTTTTCTGTATCAGGGCGACTGGTACTGGCACTGGTTGGCTCTCTGGCTCAGTTGCTGTGCTGATGGAGGTGACTGAGACTGGTTCTGCCTGTTCCCCCCGCCCAGATACTGTACCAGTAACCATACTCAGATTCTGTAGCCTTTTCTCCCCCTTGAGGGCAGTGGGTGGTATTAAGGAGGACATGGTACGCATGGGCAAGTCCCCAACACATTGCAGCAATTTGTGTCTCTTGTGTTTTGACAGTTTGGTAACACACCCTTTCTAAGCACTCCATCAGTTTATCAGGGCTCTGCATTTGTTCGGGAGTGAAATTCCAAAGCATTGGGGGTGCGCACTGACTCAGGCCTTTGCCCATCTTTTCCCACACTCCTTGCCACTCACTATTACCTGGCCTCGGGGCAGGTTTCCGGGCACTGCTATTGTTAGAGAAATGCCGCATGGCCAAAACTGAAATCAGGCAGACATTCAGAAAGCATTGTGCCACAATCACACCGGCCTGCAGGCTCCAAGGGTAACTGAAACTCCCCCAAACCCGATAGGATCTCTTCCCCTGGCTCACCCATAGAGGGGGTGAGACCCCTAACTAAAGCCCAGGCAGCAAACAGGTACCCACCCGCCCCCACAAACAGCGATACGAACACATTATAAGCAGTCAGGAGTCCATATAACAAAACAATCCCCTTTATACATTTTCCCCTGACAACAAACACCAGCACTGGGACCAGCCCCGCCATGCAAGCAAATGGGCAGCATTGCAAACATTATGACGCAGTACAAATACAAACAGAAAAATTACACCCAACAGATTGCTCTAACACACTCTGGCCAGGGTCTGTCCCTTTTTGCTTCTTATTTCCACACTCTTGTGCCCCACGTTGGGCGCCAAAAAAGATTGTGGTGGTTTAAGCCCTGCCGGGACCGGAGACCATGTTGTCGTTGTCCCTCCCTCACCCTCGGACACAAGTAGGGCACAAACCCCGGGTATAAATAAGAAGAAATTTAATACAACAGTGTGATAAACAATCTGAACAACAGTAGCAAGGATAACAAGCATAAACAGCAATAACAGTAAGCAAGGCAAAAGATATACAGAGAGATACCGCAAATGGTTACGGAAAAAGCCCACCATGAGCTCCCCTCCACCAAAACCACAAAGGAAAAAAATTCCCGTGCTTGGACCTGACATCAGCATGGTATGAATAACCCGGCTGGAGATCCCTTCCCCCTCTTTCTCTGCTGGGGAAACTTAACCATATCCTATCTGAACCAGGACAGATAGGCATTTGTGTCTTTTTCATAATTACACCAAATTGTCATCTTCTGCACAGTCATGATAGACACAGGACTTTGTTTTTGCTGTTTGTCTCTGTGAAGATCAAAGAGGTCTGCATGCTTAATCACCTGATTTTTGAGTCACCCAAATTTATTCTGTTTCTCTTGTTCCAACCATCAGGGCCAAACAAGTTTTCTGCATACCATACCAAATGTGATTTGTATTTGAATATCCTTTTTTACTATGTGTTAGTTTCTTAACTTTAATAAAGGGATCAGGGCAAGGGAAAAATCAGAAAAATAATTAACTTCCTATAAAATCTTAGTAAGTATGGAAACATACAGTCTACTCAAGTTTTTTTATAGAACCACAGCCCTATGGGCTATGAATCTATATAGCCATGATGATGAATGATATCAAGAAGTACTTACAAAGGAGGTTTCCTAAATCTGTTTTTCTCAAAGAATAAAGTTTTTTTTATTGTTGAAAACATAGTACATACATATTTCATATTTATACCTTCATTATCATACATATATGAATTGTATACTATGCATTTTTATACACACCTATGTATACGGCTCTTGTACTCATCTGCATTCTTTTATTTTACACTAAAATTACATTTTTCTCCATACAAACACACAAAAATGAAATCCCCTTTTACATACCTTCTCTCTAAAAATAGACTGAGAAACATAAATGCAGGATTGTAGGAAATGCAATAACATTTACTAGCTCAAGTATAAGGGACTAAAGTCAAGAGATATATAAACTTGGATCTTAGTAGTAGGAAACAACAGAAGAGAGAGAAACCTCCCTGCCTTTAAATTGCTGCCTTCATTACCAGAGAAAGATATTTATAAAACATAGGAACCCAGTATTGTTGTATTGATCAGTCATACAGCAGACAAATATGCAGTGATTTTCTGTTTTCACCTCTTTGGGTTTCATTTCAGTTTTTAATACTCACTGGCTTAAAACCTAAAACCTGGTATTAATTTTAAAGCATAATATTGAGCCATTAAGTTTAACAACATAACTTGCTATCTTGATTTTCAATATTAACCCAAATAGCAAGCAGTTGAAAAGCGAACTCTTTTAAGTCTGTGTACTAGTCCTTCATGGCTATGACATTGGACCAATTTCCAGTATTGCTAAGGCCTTGTTGAATATCTGCAGTGTAAGCATTATTTTCTGTACTCGGTGAAAAGAATAGTCCCAGGAGCTGGAGGCATTCCAAAACAGTAAGTTGAAAGGGATATAACTTTTTTATGGCTTTATCCGGAAGAACAGAGAGGCAATCTGCATTCCTGCTGTAGCTGTGCTGTAAGTAGGCCACAAAACCAGCTGAGATTGTGTTATTTCTGCCTCATCAGTTAGCACCTTTGGATGAGAAGGCAGATGATTTATGGTGGAACAGAGGCTGACAGAGCCCAGCTGGAAATATTCATACTATGGAAGCAAAAATGCAAAAATCTGGGTTAGTGTTGAAATGCAAAATGTGATCTAGGTCATATAAAAGGAGATAAGTAATTCATTCTCATAAAACTGCCAGACAAGGGCCCTAAAATATCTATGTTTGTATCTTCTGTCTTTGATTAGAGATGCCAGTAATATACTTTTGCTGTAAGGGTATTCTCCCTTCCTCCTCCTATCATACAGACTAAACTCCACTGCAAACAAAAAGCTCTTGCTGCCTGAAGGTGGTTTGATGACCTATGACAAATAAGTTAGCAGCCTATCCCAGGTGAGGGCGGACAGGTGTCTGCACACATAGCCTACACAGTTGGTATTTATTGTCGAGCTTGTTGGCTAGATCAGCACTTTCATATAATTCTAACATTTAGCACACCATGTTTCTACAAAAACAAATGATTTTGCTTTCATGTTAGAAAAAATACTTGAAAAAAACCCTACCGTGTTTTCATAGACACTAAAAATTGTCATGGTGATTGTATGGATTTATGTATTATTTTCTGTAAGAAATTAATTTGTAGGCATTTTTTGTGTTACTTAGTTTTTTTTTAAGGGGTAAAATGAAACTACTGAACTTCTGGCTAAAACACTAAAATGTGCCATCTAGAACTAGAGGTGAATTTTATGTGTTGGATATATTTACAATGCATCCTTAGATGAGGTCTGAGCACATTTTGGGCCCTAATCTACTGTTTACCCAGTTAAAGTCTTGCTTGTACGCTCTAACACTTTCTGCCTTAGTTGACCACCCTCCTGTGAATGTCCTGGTTATATAAAAGTTGTGGTATCTTAACCTCAGTCTTCCTGGTGAGACTATATGAATCTTCTCCTTCATTTTGTTATAACACTGACAAAAGACAACTTGGGAAGAAGAGCAGATACTGACATTACTGGTGCAGTGACTGTTTAAAACCAAGTTTTTGGCCATAGTACAAGATTAAGCAACTTAAATCAAGCAGAAGGAAGAGTGTATGTTCCAAAAGGCTCCAGCAGCTAAAAAGGTGTGATGGCAGTCATTGCAGAACCAGTTACCCTTGGCTGACACAGACTATTGCAATCCTGAATATGCTGTAACCCAGATTCAGTGGGTGATGAGAAGGAAAACACTTATACTAAGAATACTCTCTTGCCTGGTACTTCTGGATCTGTCTTGGAAGAGCGGATTTGTGATTTCTTTTTTTTTTTTTTTCCCAGCTGAAGAAAAAACAGCTCTTTGCCTTACAAATGTGTGCTGCATGGTAGAGAAAAAAAATAAGAAAAATTTACTATTTCCACTCTTGATTTTTAAATTTATTTTCTTTTTCCCCAAGAAAGGGTTGAAAAATCGTATTGGGAAAAAGTTACAGCCCTGAGCAGCTGAAGATCATTACAGTGAAAATATTACTAAGTAATAAAAAAACATGATTGGAGAGGGAGGGGAAAGTGAGATTTGATATAAAAAAATAATTCTCTTTCAGAAACCATATGCTACATTAAATTTATCCTTTTTTCTTTGAACACACAAGAAATCTGTGTGGTTTCAATTTCAGAACTGTCATTTCTGGTTTAAAACTGCATTTTAAACGTGTATGCTGAAGTCTCCTCTAGACACTGAGGGAAGACACCACTCACTCTTTTTGATCTCTTGCAGCATAAAAAGCTGTCATCACGGACTTTGCATAGCATTACCATATCACTACCCTGCCTTTCTTCCTTATTGCTTCTTCCTGATCTACTAATATCCTAATCTATTTCTGCTCTATTTTTATGGCCTTAATCAGTTTTTCATGGTACCTATATTTACTTACAAATTTACAAATGCTTTGTCTTTTTAATTTCCTCATAAGATATCCTACTTTTAATGTTTTTTGTCTAATTTTATTTACTCCTCTGTACTTTTCTGAAGCTTGTATCTCCTTCTTGCACACTGATTTTCTCCCTTACTTTAGCTTCTTCCTTACTGTTCTTCTGTTCCATCCAGCAAGCTTTTTTCTGCTACTCAAGTCATCATGAACCAATTTGCTATCTGAAGTGTGCTCATTATTTTTCTTACATTCTTCTTATATTTGTCTCCTTCCTTCTAATTTCCTAGTTAAAGGAAGGCATGGTGAAGATATTTCAATATGGACAACTTTGTTATTAAAACAAAAAAAGGAAGTGAGGAAGGTTTTTTCTATATGCAAAATTTATAAATCCCATCTTGCAAAAGTTACCATACAGCAAAGGGACCTTCCTTTAAACAAGGAAAAATAAGTGATACTTCATATAAAGTTTAAATACAGTCCAGATTTTCATTTTTCAGGTAATACTTGTGTACAAATATTTATTTGCTTTCTGTTAGACCTGTAATATAGCTGAAATTTACCATCAACTGTATTTGTCACATTTGTATTATATAATAATTGCACTAAAAATACTGTTTAAGTATAAACTACTAATTTAAATACTTGGCATTAAAGACATAAAATGTACCTTAGAAACGGTATTGTTAGGTTATTGCTCACTAACAATTTAGTCTCTTTAAACTCTGTTTAAAAGGACATATGTATTATTCTATAAATTTCTTAGGAATTTGTTTCATTAATAATTAATTAAAAAGTAGCAAAACCATTTTTAGTTTTTGTTTGTACTTTTGAAATATTTGAAATAATTTGAGATAATTTTTCCTGCTATTTTTTTCATGAAGATCCACTAAAAAGATTTAAGAATTTCATCTTAAAATGCTGCTTTTGGTATTCTCTCTCAAAAGATGTTACATTACTGAAATCAGTGGAAGACTTCCTATTGCTAGAATGCAGTCACAGTCTCCCTATGGCTGCTTTCAATTAGAGATTAGCAGCCATGTCATCAGAATCACCAGTGCTTTGAAAACTCACTGAAAGTATTGGAAACCGTTAGGTTCCTCGACGGTAATAGTTTTAAGGACTCTGCTGATTTTTTAAGGAAAGAGAATAGTGAAGGACATAAGTGTTAGAACTTGTAAAGCATAGCAGCAGTAAACATGCAGCATGTCACTTCTAATCTATGAAGGAAAAACATGCTGTGCTTATTTTTAGAACTGTAAAATTGGGGATTGCAATGGGAAATAGAAAAGAGAAATAGGAAACACATACTTGAACAACTACTTACCTTAGGCTGTCAGTTCTTTATAGAGGAAACCAGCAGTAGGTCAAGATTTAATCTGAAATTTTACAGTGATGTTTCATAAAATGGATCTTTCCCCTTGTCAAAGTGTACCTCGGTATATTTCTCTCTTTCTTTCTGTGAAATCTTTGAAGTAACAGGCAGATCAGACACATAGGTACCTAACAGGACTTCATTCTCTTGGAACAATTTTCATGAAACTACCATTCTGTTGGTTGCCTACCTCTGACCCTGTGTTATTTACTTCTAAATCCTTCCAGGCTCTAGAACCTTTTCTTCACACCCTTAAACTAAGAGTTGTTCAGGTATCAGTACAAAATGAAAAGTTAAGAAAAGCAGGAATTGATGTAGCTTGTGTAATGCCAAACTAAATTTCAAAGCAAAATCTGAGAAAATCTAAGAGTTTGAGTAGGAGTGATTATGACACATAACCATAAGGGACTGTTTGATGCCACTTTGGCAGTAGAAGGATTATCATCACAGCAGCAATTGGATTAAGGTGGCATGTGTGTTTAGATGCTCTGCTCTTCTTTCCTGACCTCCCCTGAGAATCCTGCCATAGTGTGCATGGAGCAATAAATATAAAAATTTGCACACTTAATTGCTTTTTTATCTTTCACAGCTCTCTGTATGTTTTGACTTTAACTCTGAATAATATGTTGATGAATCATAACTATTTTTTTATAAACAAGCATTTTCATGCTGGTGATTTTCAGTTAGTATTTTTTTTGTGTGTGTGACTTTCCAGGTTCTCTATTAGTTAAAGTATCTAATAGGCCTGAAGTCTTGCACTATTGGTAAATATGATCAAACATGCAACTCTAATCATGCAGACCTTTGACACTTTAATTATACGACAGGGTCAATTCTGAAAAACATTAAACTCTCTGGCTACACTACAGCAAGCATTTTCAGGCAGTAGTCTTTGCACGTGTAATCCTGGTATCCTGATATACAGAGTTACAGCTTGCAACACTGGGTTGTTGTTGTTTGGTTTTGTTGGTTTTTTTTTTTTGTGAGTAATTGTTATTCAGTTTCTTAATAAAAGGTCAGATGCATTCTGTATAAATCCCTCTTAAAAAGCCATTTTTCCACACAATAGTCTAGATAATGCACTTTCCTCACTGACTGATCTGTATTTGTGCCAACTCACAAATTTTTGTGCTCACATACATACCCAAATGTAATAAAATATCCTGGATAGACAGGCTTGCTTCTCACATTATAGCCCAAGATCAGACAGCACTGACTAAACTATTTCAAAATTTAGTAATTATGATCATAAATAACCTCAGCTACTTGCTATTATGGCCCTATGAAAAATCTTTATGCAGTAGACTAATAAATAGCCCACTTACTCTGGGTGTAATGTTCTCATCTTGGGAAGGATCAGACCAAGAACTCTCACCTGCAGGGTGCCTTAGTAACTAAGGTACTCATTCTAGGTGATGTAATTCTCTTTCTGTGATGAAGTAATAAAAGGAAGCATTGTGGGTTATGTGTCTCACTGTCTGATCTTTGATACACTGGAGTTTGAAAGTATAAAGTAACTGGCCATGATACACATTAATATTAACTGTTTCTAGGAAAAAGTGAGACTTATTGGCTTGGGCAAATCCTTCTGTGGTTCAGCTTAACTAGACTGCTTCCCAGGCAGACCTTGTTAGTCCATGTATGATGGGTAGCATGCTGCAGAAACTGGCTGGTTTGGATTTCTGATGTTCTATGAATTCTGTTCCCCCATCATCATACAGATAGATCCAGAAGCTATTTTAACAATCATTCACCATTTTATTTATTTATTTTTTTTAATTGGGAAACTAGATCTGATTGGTGTGCAGTTCACACATTCATTTCAAGGTATTAGCAGATCAGAGTGGTTTGCTTCTCATAAGCATAATTTAATTTCAAAAGTAATAATCCATTTCACATATCTTTCATAATTTTATATTACTCTTCCTATATTCTCTGAATTATCAATTTAAATAAAGAAGGATTTTTTAATTTTTGTTTGAAGAACAAAGTTTCTTATAGTCCCTACTTCTTCTTTCAGTCTGAAATTGTCTACCTTTGAATAATCCTCTGGGGGTAGTGTTCATAACAAATAAAGAGTCTACCTGGCTATCTGACATGTTAATGGAGAAATTTAAGAAAGTCACCATCCGTTTTTGAATGAAATTCTTTAACTTAAATCTTCACTTTCTTCATTCTATTTTTCGGTTACTTGACAGGTAGTCTAGCAGAGTATTGCTGCCAGGTCCACCTACATAGACCCAAGAATCATAAATGGGAGCAATTTTTTGAGCCAGTTTTAAACCTTGTTTAGCTTATTTCTGAAGTCCCTAGAAATATTTGATAGTATCTTTAAGAATGTCTAAATCAATCTTTAGGACCGGTTTAGAATAGCCTAAGTCCAACAGAGTTGAATAACTCTTTTTCACACATATCTATGGCTTCATTAAAAAAAAAAAAAAAAAGTATTTAAAAAAAAATGTCTAGTTCTCACACCTAACATTTGGCACTGCCTAACTCTACTTTTGCAGAGCAGCCTGACTGAACTTAACTCCAAATGACACACAGCAATGCTGACCTTTTAATACTAAAAGTGTGTAAAAATTGAATTATGATTGTGTCATTGCACCTGAACCTGCATCTTCATAGGGTTACTTAGGACAAACACAAGAATATTTTAATATTTCTAAATACCTTCCAATCTGAATGTTTATCTCAGTTCATACAGAGAGCAGAATGTCAATTTTCAGTGATTATTCACTGAATAGATAGAGCACAATGAGAGTAGAAGCTGGTCCTTTAATGCTGTAGCAAATAAAATATACTATGATACACTGCACTTCAGTGCATATAATTGTCATAGATTTTGCCCATTAAGGATTATAAGGACCATTATATTTTCACATGCTGTCACATTCTATTCAGCTGAAAATAATATTGATAACAGATGGACTATTATCTTTCTGTTTTTTCAAATGCATGAACAATTTGCCACTGCCATGGCTTTTTAGAAATACTTATTACTCAGCCTTATAAATTGTCAACAACCTGTCTCAAATTACTTGCTATTGAAGTAATTTTTCAAAATTAATTAATTGATAGTTTTTTTTTCCAGTTATACACTTACCTTTAGTTATACATATAAATTTACGTACAGCTTCTAGCTAAAAATAACCCCAAAAATAAAAAATTAAACAAACAAACCCAAAGCCCAGTAGGCAGTGGTGGTAGAGAAATCATAAAGAAAGAGGTCACCACTAAAAATAATTTCAAATATAAATTTTTGTTTGGCTTCAGGATAAGTATTGGACCAATACTTTACTGACTTTTCTGTACTATCCATGATTGATCTCCATCGATACCTTATTTAATCATTTGTATGCTTATCAATGATGTTTTGATTTGGAAAAATTGAATATAAACCTGACATAAACCTTTATGTGTTTACCACCTATTCAGGCAACTCTGTCATTTAGTCCATTTTATAAACAGGCTTTGATACCAGTGATTCTCCTCAGATAACTCTCAGAGAGAATGGTCTTCCCTATATTTTTAATGCTCATTAAATTTTTCCTCTAACATAGGATGTGAATAAGCTAGTTGCATAGAGGAATACTTTCCTCATTATGGTTTATCACAAATACATACACTCTTGAAAAAAAAAAAAAAAATCCAGGTTTTCTTCAATAAGTTTATTATTTAATATAACCTTTTACTTCCATTTCCATTCTACATGTTACTGACCCAGACAGTGTCCCTCTCAATTTACAGGTTTTGATTTGCTTTTTGTTTACTGGAAGCTGTTTATACTCTAATAGAAAAATACAGCGGTTTTAAAACAAGGGCTGCAGTAAATGTTGCATAATGAGAAGCTAAAATCTTCATTTGGAAGATAGAGTGTTTGTGAAACGATCTTTTAAAAAAAGACTACATATTGCCTAATCTAGTGCTATTTCATACTAGACTTTGAGAGATGTGTTCTTCCATTGCTAATTTTATAGTTCAGTCAAATGGCTTTTTGTACTAAAACGGTAGTGTTCATTATGACCATGGCAATGCATGCATCGTTTCCTTTAATGCGTGAATACCAAGCTTATATTACCTGAAGAACAGAGGTAATTAAAAAGGTAAGAATTAGGATAAAATAAAGGAAGTATGGTACTCAGATAAATCATTAATTTTCATATTTAACTATATATTGCACCTTCTGCAATATGCTTTTAGTATGTATGAATTCCTACTTCAATATTACTTAAAATTTTCCCTTTATCCACTATGATTTCTGGCAATATGTATGTTCCACTGTCAAATGTGAACAAAGCTGAGATTTACATTTATAACACAGTCAGATTTTTTGGTGTTTCCCTTACGTTCTGCCTCCCTCTACACAGAATTTAAGAAAATGTTTCAAATTTGATTCCTTCATTTTGCCATGAAGGTTTTTCTGCGTTCACATACGTTGATAATATGTGATTATTTTGAGTGTTACAAGCTATATTCTCACCTATAATGCTCATTTTGATTGCTACATTGGAAAATAAGACTGATTTATGACTTGGAGAGCCTTGCGTGCGGTAGGCCCCCAAATACTTCTCCCTGTCTCCTACACAAACACAATACATATGTTATCATACTGCATTGTGATTACTGGCTGTTGCCTACTATAAAATATTACCTGAGTACTATTAAAAAAAGTATCAGTCTTATATGTAAAGTATTGACAGATTTGTTAAGAAATTTCTTCCGAGTAATTCTTGTGATTGAAATTTATGAGCAAGGTAGTTTGAAATATTAGATGACCAGAAATTACTTTAGCACAACACTGCGTTAATATTTTCTTAATTACTTGTATCCCAAATCTAGACTACCTCTCTTAAAAGAAATCACAAATAATCTCATTGCTTCAGCACAGTCTTTTTATACTAATTTCACAGTGGCATGTCCGTGTAATTTGAAATTTTCTTCATAGTGATGCACCAATGGACACAAATTGCTAATTATGCAGTTTGAGAAACAACAATGGTGTTCAGCATTTCTTTAAAAGTGCTGACATGTTACTTTTCCACAATGTCAGGAAATAACACTGCTGATCAGCATAAACTATTGTTATGATATTTGGTTTTGCATAAACTTCCTAGAGAGAAGGATAGTATTAGGCTCCATCGATCTGTGCAAAGATTTCACATTTTCAAGGAAAACCTGGAAACTGACCAAATGCTTTTTTTTTTTTTTTTGACAGGTTCACATAAGATAATTTAATATTGATTCACTGGTCAATTCTTCCGTATTTTTATTCCCTAGATTTTCACTGTTTTCTTCAACTGCTATCCCACCTATAAGCAGACATAGGATGACCATGAGGCCAGGCTAGCCTTACATTGCGTGCTATTTGTGGTACTGAGGTCTTTGGGATATGGCTATGGCTGCCACAACAGAAAAAGGATATAAATTCTCTTTATCACACAAATTCTTGCCTTTAGCTTCAATAAGTAATTAAGTGACTAAGAAAGACACACAGACAATGAAATGAGCTTGAATGAATTGGGCACTGAGTTAATCTAGAAAAAAACCCAACATGTTGACTGCCCTGGCAACTCCTCTCTTGGTATAGTGGAATAAAAGAAGAGTGGGAACACCGTATGACAAAAAGGATTTTCTATATGGAATAAAGGGGTAATGAATTGAGCAGACTGGGCAAACAGTGGCATGCTGCAGTAGTTTAAGATTCTAGCAAGAAGAAAAGCAATGCCATGTAGGGTTGAATATAAGGTTGAGTGCAAAAACTAGGATGCCATTTATGTATTCATGTGACTTTTTTTTTTTTTTTTTAACAAAAGCTTTTGATTGATCTATCACATATTATTCTGATCCATCTTGTGCTATCTATGACCCAATAGTCTTGTCTTTGCTACTTTTGGTAAATTATTCTTCCACATGAAATTTATTGATTTTTGGATTCTACTAGGTGATCTTAAAAAAAATAAAATAAAATAAAAATAATGCAGATGTTCTAAAAAAAAGTTTCCAGAATGAGGAAAAAAACCCCTTATTAAAAACCAAAAACAAAACAAAAAAAAACAACCAAACAAAACAAAACAAAACAAAACAGCAAACCCCAAAACAATCAAAAGCAACCAGCAAAAAAAACCCCAAAGCCAACCTACCTTCCCTCAGATATTAAAAACAACAAAATGACAGACATATCACAAAATTAAAATGTTCAGAAGTGGTCACTGAGCTGTGGAAAAATGAATCTTGTACTGTATGTTTTAGAATAAAAGATAGACAATTTTAAGAAAGACCATGTTGGAAGTGAAGGAAAAAACTGTAACCAGGGATGTTTATTAACATTTTAACAATATTAAGTTAATATCAAGGGTTATAGATATGCTCTGGGTCAGTTGAGATCTGTATTTGGAAACTGGATTTTAGGTTCAAACTACCCTACATTTTATATCCCGATTTTACTCATGGAAATGTCATGTAACTGTAAATGTTATATTGATCTTTTCATTATTGTACGTCTTGGGATTTTTATCATGAAGTTAATCTGAATTGTGGATTTTATGTTTTCAGGTTGAAAGCCCAATCAGAATGAAAATGGGTTTGGATTGAATGTAGAATAGGATTGAATGCAGCTGTTCTGCTTGAAAGCTTTTTAAACGGAAATTTATGTATCTAAATAACATCGGGTCTTCCGCAATTATGTTGACTTGTTCAATGGTCAGAGAGACTCACGGACTTTTGGAGGGACAGGGAATTCATTTCAGTTAAATGTGTTCTGTTAAATATTGAAAGATTTAATGATTTTATTCAGGTATTATTTAAAGAACATTATCATTCCTCAGAAGGATGCATTTTAACAGCCGAAAAAGTGGTATCAAGTTTTATTACAGACTGTTAGCACATGTTAACACGTCATTGAAGTCACATATAAATGTTTCACCATTCAATGTCTATTACTCTTTAAAGACACACACACACACACACACACACACACACACACACGAGTTGTCTTACAATTTAAGCCCAATGCACAAAGCAGTAATTCAGAACTTTAGAGAACCACAATAAAGTGACTAATGTATTTGCGAAATGTGAAATCTTTTGTCTTGGAGTGACTCAGAGGACTTGTCAACTGCAGCTTTCTTAGTCTGGATCTGAATAGCAGCCACAGCTACAATCTGCCAATACTTTTTAAACAAGGATGCATTCACACATAATGACTTTTTTGCTTAGCTTTTTTCATGTTTACTTATTGTATAGGCCAATATTAACATCGTAAAAGATGTGATTACCTGATTTGACTTTGAGAGATAAAGTAAATCTCTACATAAAGTCAAGATTTATAGCTAGGACAGTGGAATAAGTTCTAAAAATGTACCACTGAAAGAAATTCAATATAACATACAGTTTTGTTCCTTGGTGTCTTCAGAGAACACATATCAGATATGTCCTTATCTTCTCAAGGCTAAAACCTCTGAGTTTTATAGAATGGCTGGTATGAAAAGGAACCACTCCAGCCTGTTGGGAGTGTAAGATGTTCAGAATTTGAAAAGTGTCAATGCAGTTAGTCTTTGTGAGTGAAATCAATGTCTACCTTTTCCTTTCTTTTAGATTGCTTTAGCAAGGTGTTGATTAAACTATGATGAGGACTGCTGCTGCAATTAACACTAAATGAGATTTGTTAATTGGCTCCTTTTGAAGCAAACTAGGGTCTTTCTTCTGCTACCCTCTGTGCTCCTTGTGAATTGATATATGGAGTAAGGACAGTGAAAATTGACTGTGGAGGGAGTGACACTTCAAAATTCAATCTAATTACTATGGCTATAGCTGACATCATTAAAATTTGAATAAATGAAAGTGAAAAGATATTATAAATGGTACCTGAGTCAACAATTAGGCAAAATGCCAGTCATGTAATATGTTCATTTGTTCATTAATTAGATTTATTAAAATTGGTGTATGGTTTAAAGAAAAACAAACAAACAAACAAAACCTAAACCCCAAAACAACAACAATAAAACACCAGCCCAATAACACAGTCAAAAGAGTAATTATCTTCCCAGCATATGAATGCAGAATGCACTTCCTCCATGCAAAAAGGCAGGTTCTATTTGCTTTTATGTTTGATATTTCAATACCATGCTGAAAATAGGAGAATTGCACAAACTGTAGGAGGGAAAGAAAAATCTGATTTTTTTTTCTTTTTAATTTATTACAAAAACAGTCCACTTCCACACAGAAAAAGTAAAAACAACGCTGTTCTCAGAATGTGTTACCTGCAGAATTAGTGGTACCTTGTCTTACAAAGGATTTGTTAAAATTTGTATAAAGCTGTCTTCAATTTGAGGGACCATGGACTCAAAGGTTAATTTTATATGCATAGGAAGTGTATATGGAAAGTTTTCCAAATTAAAATTTGAGCCAGAGGAGGTCCAGGAAGAATATAAGGCGCCTGTTCTTAAATTTTCCAGTTCAATTTATGTCACTTGACAGCACTATGGTCAAAAATGAAAATGGTTTTGCCAGAAATGGAACCAAAATGGTGAGAATTTTACTTTGCAATCTAATTATGAAGGTGCACACCTAATATAGTGGAATTTTGTATTCAGGTTGCTTTCCAACATTTAACTCTTTTTTGTACATGGTATTTTCTATGTTTTATCTTATCCATATTAATCAAATATATTCCATTTGCAGAGCAACAAGTCAATTGGATTGGATTCATTGAGCCTTCAAATAGCATAGCATACATCAGAGAAACTTTTTATATTCCATGAAGAGGATTGAACAAGATGACTCTCAGGGGTCCCTTCCAACATCAACCATTCTGGGATTCTGGGTTTCTGGGAAAAGGATTCTATGATTTCAACTACAGATAAGAAACAAAGTACCCTGAAAACTGTATCTTATTTACACAGTAAGTTAAAAATAATAACAATAAATATCTAGGGACTTGATGCATTGCTAAGGACTTTACATTTTGAACTCTTTTAAGTGTATCTAAGAATTTTTAAGATAAAATAATTCATGAAGATATAGTCATCCCAGATAACAGAACCCACACTTTCTAAAATAAAGGATCTGATACTCTAGAATGGTCTGAAGTATTGAGTAGATGCCAATTTGGGATCTTGAATTTGACTGCAATACTGGGCAATAACTTCATATCCAATAAACACTCCTACATTAGTGTGTTTTGGTTTAAGCCCTGCCAGAACCGGAGACAACGTTGCCGTTGTCCCTCCCCCACCCTCAGACACAAGTAGGGCAAAAACCCCGGGTTGAAATAAGGAGAAATTTAATACAACACTGTAATAAACAATCTGAACAACAACAGTAGCAATGATAACAACAATAAACAGCAATAACAGTAAACAAGACAAAAGTTATACAGAGAAATACTGCAATGGTTACAGACAGGTCGCCCGCTCCCCACCATCAAAGCCACAAAGGAAAAAGTTCCTGCACTCCCGTGCCCGGATCTGACGTCAGCATGGTATGAATAACCCACCTGGAGATCCTTTCCCCCTCTCTGCTGGGGAAACTTAACCCTATCCTAGCTGAACCAGGAGAAGCAATAAAATGTAGAAGCTCTTTATAATAATCCAGTTCTGTATGAGACACAAAGTATCTTAAAAAAATCTGAATATTTAACTACCATTACAGGGAAATAGTAGCTAAAATGCTAATGTCCTTAAAAAAAAATCAGTATAATATTTTTTAAACTCTTTTGTTAATTAATACCTTAACTGTTCAGAGGTTTTAGATTTATTTACTCTTAATTCCATTGATACTACAAGAAATGACATTTAGGAGACCTTTTACTTTTGAAGGATGGCACCAAAAAAAAAATATTGATCTCAAAGATTCAGTGTTCTTATATAAAATGACCAATTGACAGTCTTTTATTAACAACAGGCAATCTAATAATAGTAGAGAGAGGTAGAAATGATAACACATGTAAACTTTGAAAGACATCTAGTATTAGTGCTATGTTTATTAGTTTGCTTGATTTATCAAATTCAATTTATTTTTTTTTTACTTACAACTTTCATATGGGAAAGCAGACTACAATTTCTTTTCACTCTTCTTTATGTATATAATGAGGTTTCTTTCTCATAAACTGGAAACCAGCATTATAAGGAGAAACCATGCTTTGAAGTCTTTCTATCTTACATGAACTTGCTTTGTATTTTTTTCAGTCTTCATCTTTTACTTTGATCACTATGCTGCTTTTAACATTCTTATACTGTGATCTGTCTGTATTTTTCTCTATCTGTGCACACAATCCGATGCTCTCAGTTAACTCACTGTAAAAGATCTCCATACATCTTTTAGGGAGGATTCAGAAGAAATTGATAAGTTTGTGAAAACAGGATATGTTGGGGCTGATAATAGCATTACCAGAGATATGTAGGCAAAATTATGAGAGAGCCATATAGCAGTGTTTTTGCATAAGAAATTGGAGACCAAGGTTAAGACTTCTACATTGAGCTGAGTAAAATCATAACATGTAGCCACCATCCTTCTGAATGTACAAAACCTTAATATGTGGGATTAAAAAATAATAGGCATTTCCACCATTCAATTAATTGATCATTAAGAGCTTCAGTTTATCCTGATAAGAGAAATCTTTTCTAACTGTAAAGCAAATGTAAAGTGGTCCTTTAAAATGTGGAAAACAATAGTTGGTGAGATGAATCTCACACAACATATTTCCTCTAAATATATTTGGTGGCCTAATATGAGAAAATAGGAGTCTGATATAGAAAACTTGATCAGTGTTTATTTTTAAATACTAAAGGAAGCAATAAAAATAGAGATCAAAACCAATCTTTCTGACAAAAATGATTAGATAGTATAATTGAAGTTGTTTAAGAAAAAAAGATTTGAGAAACTAATAGGAATCTTCCATAGGGCTGAACCTAGGCACTCTCTCTCTCTTAAAAAGATATAATTGAAATAACGAAGATATTGTTAGCACATCTTGGTATGTGTTACTGATTTCCTTTAAAATTTAAGTTTCGTATGAAATCCAAAAAGCTCATAATTATTATTTAAAGGTTTGATATGCCTTATTACAAATCTAAAAATAAATAAATAAAAAAAGAGATAAAATCCAATAAAAGAATACAAATTATGATAGACAACAGAAAAAAATCAGTCCTGTCATTACTGAACTGCATTCAGTTGGTTTCTAAAAGAGAAATCAACAGTATTTTCTCAATTAAATAATAGGGTCAAAACCTGTTAAGATATCAAAGAAAGATATCCTGTAATTAAAGCATTCCACAGTCAAATAATCTAAAATATATAGTAAAGTTCAGCCAAAAAATAGCTTGTTATGGAATGAGATAACTTTCGATATATTTTCCCCTTCTATGGATTGTTAAGGGAACAGACTTTTTAAAATTGTTTTTCATATGACATGAATTTTTATTTTTTTTTTAATTGATTTTCAGATAGAATGAAATCAAACAGGCAGGAAAGATTTTTTTCATCTTAACAGCAATTTTGAGAATTATGGTTTAGGTCACTGCAAATACTTCAGGTAACTATGTTTCACAATTTCTTATGAAAAAAAGTGTCATAGGAGCCTCAAAGTTCTGCCCTGGCCAGAAGCTCTAGCTGTTCCCTGGGCATGACAGCCTTGCCTCTTCCTTCTTTGTCTGACTTAGACAGCGTGGTCTGGGCCCAGAAACCAGAAACTTACATTCTACTTCACCTTGAAGAATATGATAACAATGGTCTTTCTTCAATAATATTTGTTGGTTTTGTTGATACAGATTGAGGATGAGAAAGGATATACCATTTCAGTCATTTGTGCATTGCTTCAGTTCAATTTTTCTCTGTTACTGGAACAAATGTTATTCTCAGGAGACCAAGTTATTTCAGGTAAAATAGTTTCCTAATCCTACCCCATTGTTCCCAGGAATAAAGGTGTCCTGGTTCAGCTAGGATAGGGTTAAGTTTCCCCAGCAGAGAGGGGGAAGGGATCTCCAGCGGGGTTATTCATACCATGCTGATGTCAGGTCTGGGCGTGGGAGCGCAGGAACTTTTTCCTTTGTGGCTTTGGTGGCCAGGAGCAGGCGACCTGTCTGTAAACATTGTGGTATTTCTCTGTATATCTTTTGTCTTGTTTACTGTTATTGCTGTTTATTGTTGTTATCATTGCTACTGTTATTGTTCAGATTGTTTATTACACTGTTGTATTAAATTTCTCCTTATTTCAACCCGGGGTTTTTGCCCTACTTGTGTCTGAGGGTGGGGGAGGGACAACAACAACATGGTCTCCAGTCCCGGCAGGGCTTAAACCAAAACAAAAAGGAAAGATCTGAGAGAGGACTGGGAAGACAGCTCCATTCTCATGGCTGGAACAGTGGTCTGAAAGGTGTAGTAAGCATTGATACTGGTCTCAGCTTTCAGGAATTTTGTATGCTTAATGCAACAGCTGTGTGTTAGAACATGCAGTGAAGTTACTGATAACATGCATGGAAGAATCATGGTATCCTTGCTCTATATTTTTCTAGACCAGTCTATTTACCATTGAAATAGTAGGTCAGTGATAAAAGAGGACTGTGAAAAAGCTGGTATGGAATGGAACAACTAAACAGATCAAAAAAAAAATTAATTATACAAAAAAAATTACTAACAATTTCTCTAAGGTCATTACTGGTATCACATTTTGTCCCTCTTCTCCCATACCTATCTTAGAACTTTTCCCAGAGTCTTCAACTTGTTTTGCCTGGGAATCAGCAAAGGAAAATATTATTAGCCAAAATGGGGATAATTTGAACTACATATCAGATTTTGTTATCCTTTAGCTTTCAGTTTTCAAGATAATAAAGTAAGAATGGAAGGAAAAAAAAAAAAAGATAAGAAAAAAAATGGAACGTAAATTGATGGTACTGTGAGAAATACAGGGTGAGTAGAATACTGGAGGTAAATTGAAAGCTGCATTCATTTTTCTCACATCTGACATTTATTCTATAGCAGAGTTACAGAAATTAAAAATACATAAGTTTAAAACTAACAATTCCCTTGTCCCCTAAAATTCAGATATTCTGATGGTGTTTATTTGTAAGGAAAGTCAGCTACTTGATATAGGGTTTTGAAAAATTATGGTCATGAATTATAGGCAGTACTCTTTCCATATGAGCTTCCTGATTTGCATATCTACAGTGTTATTCTTATTCTATATGTTTCATTACAGATGTGTCTGCCATGTGACCTGACTACTTATTCTAATTCAGTGAGATCAAAAGAGATTGGAAGGTGAATAGTACAAGAGTACTAGAGTAAAATTTCATTGATTTAGACGGTAAGATGGTCCTATCAGCTACATTACCAACAGAGAGCAGTGTATACTACTGTCGGTGATTAGGAAACTAAATACTCTTACTTCAGTGAAACAGAGCTTTTTGGTTTTATCCTGATGAGATTTTTGCCTATTATGTTTAGGGGAATTATACAGGGAGATTGTGTGTTAGGAATACAAAATATCCCTAACAATTAAAAGATTAAACAGGAACAGCAGTTCCTCATCACAGAACTAATTGGCAGTCATTACCTTGAGCCATTTTAAATATAAACAAATAGTAGGGTTATTCTGTATAATTGTAGGAGTCAGATTTATTTTCAAATTTTCAAGATAGAACAGTCCTTTGCAAGTAGGTCATATTATCAGCACAAAATGACTGAACAATGCAGTTTTATTTGAGACTGAGATTGCCATGAGTTCTGAAATAAAGTGATATCCTCTCTGATTAATTCAAAGAAGCAAAACTTCTGTTTCTAAAAAATTGATTTTTTTTTTATTGTGTTAACATGAAAGACACCCTGACCTCTGTTTTAAATAGATTAGTGGCACTTACAATTTGTAGATATTAGATTTTTTATTTTTTTTTTAAGTTTAAGTTTAATTTTTAAAGTGTGATCTTCTGGAGCAAGCAACACAGTTGATTCAGCAAGGAAGAAAATAATGGCAATTATTATCACTGGTGGTAATCACTGTACCTTATCTCTTCTTTCCTTATGATCATTGGGCAATCTGAGACTGGTTGCTTTAGTGATCCTTCACTACTAGTGAGTTGCATTTGATGTATGTAACGTTGTAGAGTGAGAGCGTGATCAAATACACCAACTATGTATAAATTAGAGAGACAGTCACACTGGATTGTATCATCAATCTACTTTGTTCAGAATTCTGGATCAGACTAATCGCTCATGTTGTCTAGGAAGGTGAGAAATGTTTCCACAATGTGCGAATTATGTGTAATCTGCTCAAACAGGGAGGATGCTTTTTTTTTTTTTTTTTTTTTTTTTAA
>NW_020799091.1:75234092-75240477 GCF_003259725.1 Athene cunicularia | reverse complement strand
TTAAATTAAAAAAAAAAAAAAAAAAGTTATTTTATTCAGCAAAATATCAAACCATGAATTTGCACAATAATAGATTACATTTTCAACCAGTGCTGCTGTCTTCCTGTTCACATCTGTGATGCAGTAGGTCTGTCTCTGTTCCTTCATATTCCCCTCCATGAAATTTTATTTTCTTCTTTAATGTTCTCTACAGGTCATTTATCTTTCTTTCTAAATGTTATATGTATCTCTTATCTTCTTTGTTCTCTCAATTTTTCTCTATTTTATGGTATGTTATCACTGAAGAAACTTTGTCCTATTCCTTTTATTCCTGAGATTACGCATGGTGGAATCGTCAAAAGACAATGATTTCAAAGCCTGTTTATACACAGTGACTGAAGTAACTATGTAGAAATCAGCAAACAGAATTTATTTAAGGTATATTACATATACTGATATTAATCATGTGTCATTAAAAGAGCCATATAGGATAAAGTTAGCATATAGCCTAATTGTTTCTCTTGGAATTCTAACAACAGCTCAGAGAGAAACTATTTCATAATAGATTTTTCATACTTATACTCTATCTCTTTTCTCAAAGACACTTTTTTTTTTTTTTTTAGATTACGCTTAGAGGACTATGCAGTCTGAGTAACGAGTACAGAATCTTTACACTTGTAACCTCTATATCCCCCAAGCACTCTCTCTAATGCCTTGATAGCCATCCTTCTTCTCTGTCCCAGAATAATAACAGCTTTCAGTTATGATCCAAACAGGAGGAAGGATGAAGAGAAGATTTCTTCACCTTTTTAACTTTATGACTTTTGGGAATCCACTGAAGCAACTCCTCTGAATGTCAACAAAGTGCCCTATGATCTACTGCAAATCTAAAATACTATTAAGTCTCTTCATTACAGTACTAGAAGTCCCATTAGGCACAGAGTAGACACTCACTATATTATAGCTGCATTTGCAGTATATAAAGAACACCGCTTAAAAATCATTAAGGACTCAATAAAACACATCTATATAGTTTCTTACAAATCTTCACGAAAAACTTCCTTTTAAAATACATGTTAATATATTGAAGTCATCTTAATCTTTCTATAATTTTATTCATTAGCTTGTATATATTAAGCACCAAGAGAAAAATACTGAAAAGTAACTGTACTGTTTCTTGAAGCTTCTATGTTATACAGTCTATGCTTTATAAAAGCTGACTGTACTTAGACCTGCCATTTGAAGAACAAAGAAGAGAGCATTCAACACTATAAACTCTTTGACATATACTGAGTTAGAATATTGCATTTTTCCTGGGGCATAAGCTGAAACACTGACACTATATCATATTTTATCCACACAATTTATGCATGTGTGGATGAAAGCAAAATGTTGGTGGGAAGAAATATGATTCAGCTTTACGAAATATCACATAGAATTTATAAAATGAAACAGAAGTGAGAAAAAGGAGCTGTAATCTTGATGAAGAAGGGCACAGCTGTCAGGTGTAACTGAGAGGTTGGGATGAGACACCAGCTTCTGGGAGGTAGTATACTGTATGCACAGAATGAAGAGATTTAAATTTGATGAAAAGTAATGAATGGAAGAATATTCTGTTCAAATGACTGCTACTAGGAAATTAGAGATGTCATTGATGATTCTCTTGTCTCTGAAAAGAATTTATGCAATGTCATAATTTTTATTGTCCCATATCATGACTGAAACAGATAACTTCTGAAATCACTCAGGAGACCAGTGTAAAGAACTTATGTCTTGGATACCTTCATTTGATGTGGAAGATTCATCTCCAGGTTTTTCATTTGTATTAATACCCACAAGGTCTTATATCTGTCTTTTGCACATTCATACAGGATATCTTAAACATTGGCTTGTTTTTAACGAGGAATTACATCCTGGAATTGTGACTACTACTCTGAGAAATTAGATTAATAACTAGGTATTTAGTCTGTACTGAATTCTCTCCATGTTTTCTACACTGGAACCTTGTTTAAATGGATGCATGTGGGAGCTTCAGATCTAACTGTCAGCATGAAGCAGAGGGATGGTCATGGCTCAGACACATATTAAAGAGACTCATCAAGAGCCTTTATTATTCCCAGTGGAAAATCTCTCCTCTGATCAAGTAAGTCCAAGAAGTATCTATGCTTTCTTCTTGGTAAGCCAAAAATAACTCTACCTGTAGCAGTAGGCCTCTACAGGTCTATAAGTTAAAAAAAAAACCCAACCAAAAAACAGCAGATCTGTGCAGCTACAATGAAACTCTGCTGACCAGCCAATGAACCAAGTGTTATGCAAAAATGGAAAGTTCGAAATCCTCTGTGTATAGTGTAATGCTCCATTTAATAGTCAGACTACTGGCTGCACTAAACCAGAGTCAAGTTAGGACTCTATCTTTCTAAAATGGTGAATTAATCTGCTGGGTGGTGTTGAAAGAGCAGCAGAAAAATATGCCTGTGTTTCAGCTGCTTTCAGAGTAAGAAAATCCAAATGCAGGCCCCCTTTGGTATTCAAATACATTAATAAAATGCATCAGGGAGAATCAGACAGAAAAACTGAAATGAGAGAATAGATATGGATTTCCCAGGGAATATGAAGGTTGGTAATATGCTAAATATCAATTAAAGTTATTCTACATAGAAGTTAAAGGCTTTGATTCCAGAAGGTAACCAGCTATCTAATGATGAAATTTAAATAGATTATACCCAAATTATTCAGAAGCCAAATGTGAATGAAGTTCATGGGCAGACTGCCACTGACTTCAGTGAGATCTTGATCAGATCCCAGAATTTGCTCTAAGTCATCTGATGCTGAACACAGCCTGTACGATTTAGTCATTCTGTAGTAGCTTCATAGACAAAATTTTGCCTTATTTTCATCTGCATGTATTTTGAACAATTATCTCAGCCTATGTTTCATAACTAAATGAAATTATTTTAATTAAGGTGTCAGTAGAAAATAGTCTGTGATTTAAGAGACCTGAATATACATGCTGTGACTCTGAATGTATATTTTTTGTCATCTGAACTTGACTGACAATTCATGTTTGAAATTAAGAAAAACAGTGTTTTTACATGCTTAATGATTAACATGAACATTTTACAAACATTTTACAAAGAACATTTTTCTATTTTAAACATAGGTTTGTTTTTTTTCATAGCACTTCAATGATAAATTGGCATATTTAAACACACAAATCTAAATAAGAATAGCATTTTTTCCTCTTGAAGAGTGTATGCACTGTCTTCATCTGTTTAGTAAATAGTTCAAAATGACTCATGGTTGTTTTGAACTATATTGGGAGAAAATAAAGAATTACAACCTAAACTTTTATGCTCTTTTTTGTGGTTTGTTTTGGTTTGTTTTGTTTTTTGAATTTATTTCATTTTCTGCACTTTCACATAAGCAACTACAATACAGCTCCTCTTTAAGGCATGAGCTTATAGGGGAAGGGCCTAGCTGGTTTGTTAGGTCTTAGTACAACTGAAGATGTTACACAATACTTTCCTAGAGAGAAACTGACACTGGTAACGCTCTCATTACTGAGTCCATTGTTTTCTGTGCCTTTGAATCTTTATATGTGGATAGCATGCAACATGATGAATAACAGAGCGCTCTGTGGAGCTTATGACCTAGACTGAGATCACGTAGATGAGTATTTATTCCCATGTCATGTTCTTATGCTCTTCTGAGAGATCTTCTGTTTTGCCTGCATTGCACTGGACTTCTCATTTGAAATGAAATAAATAAATAAGCTGTGAAATAAGAGATGCATTTGTAATATATTCATCTAACATTAAAAAAAAAGTCATTAAGTCAATCACTAATTTGTGTTCCAAGCACTAAGGCCTATGTACTGATAAAAAAAAAAAAAAAAAAAGTATAAATGACTTCTATATGTAAAATAAATTATTTATTAAATATTAAACACTCTATGTTTCCAAATTAAATACTATGAGTGAGACCTTCTGGGTGCTGAGGGTGCACCTGAACCTCTTGTCTAGATCATTAATAAAACCACTAAACATTATCAGCCTTCTGGCAAAAAAAGGAACAACAAGCAACATAACACTTCTAAGGTTAAATTAATTAATAGACTAAGAAATAAGCTTTGCCAGGGAAAGCTTTACACACACACAAACACATTTACAGTTCCCTGAGATGAGGCAAAGGCAATTCTTGCTTCCACCAGCCTTATACTGGGCACCAATACATACCCTTCCCCACTTGCCTTTACTTCTAGGTGGTGTCAAGAAGCTGCCTAGCAATGCTTTCCTCCATCTGCACTACTGAGGGTTTTATAGCTATGTGTTGATACATGACACCCATCAAATCAGTTCACGACCGGTCACACTGTACCTTTCCAGCAGTTTCAGGTGTTGCCCTTCTGTCCCGTACCCATGCCAAGGCCCTCACACTGAGGTCTCCCTTCCACTGTCATTGGCTGTAGCTCATCATACTCAGTCACTCACTTCTTGACTGAAGCAATATTATGATGCTCCCATTACACACCTCTTGAGGAATGTGATGGTATTGACGCTTGAGGAATACCAATAGCATTCTACTGTTAATCTGACTAAGAACAAGGACTAAATGCCTTGCTAAGGTTGAAGCACACAACACTCTCCACTTACTTACAGAGCCAGTCATTTCATTGTAGAATGCGATCAAGTTGATTAGGTGAAATTAGCTCTTGGTAAATTATCTTTGTTGTTCCTAATCACATTTACCATAATTCAACCAGAGAAGAATATTATTGACACTCATTCTGTTAGGCTTTCAATCCCCCCAAAACTTGGGTGAAATTGAAACTTTATCAAGTATGAACACATGTCAAAACCCAAGTCGTATAGGAGAGAATATAATTGCTTGTCAGACATTATTAAGTTTATGTACATATTATCTGTCTATGAGCAGTAGTAGAGATTTCACATAAAATTGCTTACCCATAATAGTATTGTTTATCAGAAATGAAAGATGTAATTTTTTTTTTTAATTGTCTTTTTACTTTTCTTTGGTTTTATCCCTTTGGTGTTTTGTGATTTCATATGAAAAAAATTATTAGTAGTAAGTGACATAGTATATAAAAATGAGTTGTTGAAAATGCTCTCATGTTCCTTTGCCGTATCTGCTAAACCACAGTTTTATTTAAATTATATTTGACATTTAAACAATATTTGACATTTAAACAACAAGCTTGTGATAGTTTGACTCATGTTTGCCACAACAAAAAGAAGTTAATTGACTGTTTAACCTTTTCACTAGTGTTCATGCCATATTTTCCTACAGTGATGACATTACAAAGAAATTAAAACATAAAGGCATGTTTGTTGTATCACAGCATTAAGTGATGGAGGACATGATGAAGCAGGTGTCTGCTGGACCTGATACTTACAAACAAGGAAGAACTGGTTCCTGATGTGAAGGCTGGGCTGCAGCAACCATGACATGGTAGAGTTCGGGATTCTGACAGGAGGAAACAAGGCAAAAAGCAGGGTCACACTCTGGAATTCAGAAGAGCAGGCTGTAGTTTTTCAGGAACCCACTTGGAAGAATCCCATGGAGTACAATCCTAGGGAGAAGAACAGAAGAGGACAGCTGTTTGAATTTCAAGGTGACCTCCTCCAAGAACAATAACAGTCCATCTGGATGTGCAGGAGGTCTAGCAAGAGTGTCAGGATGTCTGCATGGGTGAATAAGCTTTTGAGAAAGGAAGCATAGAAGTGGAAGCAGGGACAGCATTAGTTACAATCAGACCTTGGCTTCTGCAGGTACATCAGTAGCAAAACAAAGATTAGGGAAAATGCAGGTCTACTGTTGAATGGGGCAAGGGACACTGGTGACAGAGGATATGGAGAAGGTCAAGGTACTGAACACCTTCTATGCTTCAGTCTTTAGTAATAAAAACAGCTTTCAGGAATCCTAGACCCCTGAGACTATTGCCATAGTCCAGAGCAAGGAAGACTTAACATTGGTAGAGGAGGATTAGGGTAGGGAACATTTAAACAAAGTGGATGTACAAAAGTTGATAGAACCTGATGGGATGCATCCACAAGTGCTAAGGAAACAGGACAATCGCATTACAAGGCCACTCTCAAGTATCATCAGGAGGGCATAGTGATTGAGGGAGGGTCCTGATGATTAGAAGAAAAAAACTGTCACTTTCATATTCCAGAAGGTAAAGAAGGAGGATCTGGGAAGCTACAGACCAGTCAGCCTCATGTGGGAAGATGATAGAGCAAAAAATTCTGGAAACCATTTACACACATGTGAAGGACAAGAAGATTACTAGAACTAGTCAGTATGGACTTGCAAAGTGAAAAATCAATTGCTTGATGGAAAAAGGGGGGTGGGTGCTGGGTACTGGGGGGTCGGATGGGCGCTGGGT
>NW_020799091.1:75097029-75234042 GCF_003259725.1 Athene cunicularia | reverse complement strand
TGGGGGGGTGGGAAGCAGTGCATATTCCTTATCTTGACTTTTAATAAAGCTTTTGACACTGTTTCACATAATGTCCTCATTGGCAAGTCAAGTAAGTTCAGGGTAAGTAAATAGACAGTGAAGTGAACTGAAAACTGAGCTGCTGGACTCAAAGAGTTGTGATCATGACATTCAGTTAGAGGTAGTCACTAGTTCTGTTCCCCAGGGTCAATACTGGGGCTTATACAGATCAACATCTTCATTAGTGACCAGGATGATAGGACAGCATGCACCCTCTGCAAGTCTGTAGAGGATACTAAACTGTGAGGAGTTGTGTGGTCATTCAGAGGAACACTGACAGTCTGGGAAAGTAAGCAAACAAGAATCCCAAGAGGAATGACCCTATGCATAAGTACACACAGTAGGCTAACTGACTAGAAATGAGCTTTATAGAGCTTTGGGGTCCTGGTGGAAGACAAATAAACCATGAGGCAGCGATTCACCCTCACAGCAAAGGAAGCAAACAGCCTCTAGGGCTGCATTAGGCAGAGCATTGCCAGCAAGTCGAGGGAGGTACTTCTTCCCTTCTGTTCAGCCCTGGTGAGATACACCGAGAGTGCTGGGTACATCCCGGGTCTCCACAGTACAAGAGTACACATGGACATGTTGGAGCAAGTCCTGTGAAGGGCCACAGGTGTGAACTGAGAGACTGCAGCACCTGTCATATGAGGAGAGGCCAAGAGAGCTGGGACTATTCAGCCTGGAAAAGAGAAAGCTCAGGGGCATCTTACCCATATACCTGATTGAAAAGAAGACAGAGACAGACTCTTCTCAGTGGTGCCCAGTGATAGGGCAAGAGCCACTATGTATCAATTGAAACAGAGGGAATTCCATTCAGACATATTAAAAAAACCCACCACAAAACCCAGAAAACTTATCACTGTAGCAATGATTGAACACTGAAACAGCTTGCTGAGAGAGGTTGTAGTGTCACCATTTTGGAGATAATCAAACCCTTATCATACATGGCCCTGAACAACCTGCTGTATCTGACCCTGTTCTGAGCATTGACTTTGGGCTAAATGGTCTTTGTTTAACCTTCTGAACTTAACTGTTTCATGATCCTGTGAATCTCTGGTTTAGATGGGCTCCAGTATCCATGTTCTACACCTAGTTATCCTAAAGCACAGATTTTTAAGCTAAACCTGTTCCAGAAAATGTCAGTCACAAACCAATATATGAACTACTAACTATTAGGGTAGAGAGGGTGGGAGAATTTTCTATGCTATGATTGCTATTTCTAAGAAGTTAAAGAAATGCTAATGTCTACTTCCAACTGTTTTAGTCCTAGTTCTGCTATCTGGACCCATTTAAAATTATGGCTTAAAAATAATGTCATAAAAATGTAATAAAAAATAATTTTACTGAATCCCTTTGGAAGATACTCTTCTATTTAATACTCTTGGTGTCCTCCAGAAATTTGGTTGTATTTCACTGAATCAAGACCCTACATGATAAAATTTTCTGTTTTCTGGTATGAACTTTAGAAAAATGTATTATAAAATACTTTTAATATCAGGATTTCAACAAGAGGTGGTTCAAAGATGTTATCTACTCAACATATTAAAAGGATGTACAAACATAAGTAAGGAAAGCTAAACAAATAAATAAATGCAATTAATCAAATACAAACCTTTCATTGTAATAATTTAAGTGAATTTTATACCCTTTCAATAGAAACAGGCACCACTGAATTTTAGAATTGGATGATACCTGTCCTAATGGTGCTAATTTCTTGCCATTGATTGTACTAGATATCTATTGCTACTAAATCAGATATCTGTGCTACAGGTGTTTAAAGTTAGGCAAGATGAAGTTGTGTGTCTATTACAGGTATTAGCCATACTATTATACAACTACAAAAACCTTTTTCCTTCCAAGTCCAGCACATGCAAAAAAGTAATATTTTGTCTAGTTTCAAAACTCTGCTTACATGCATTGTTGCAAACGACATCGACAATGTTCTGAAGCATAATTCTCAAAGTAAAACTCCATTAAATTATAGGCATATATATTAATATGACATAAAACTAGACAAGGTTAATATTTTTCAAATTTTTGAAAGAAGTTCTCTATTTTGAATTATATGTATTAGAACAGCTTGACAACATGAATTGTAAGGAATATTTAATTTCTTATTCCTATGTTTTAAGAATTTAATTTTTAATAAATACAGATGTTATTTTTTAAATTCATTTTTTATTACTCTGTGTTACTAGAAATGTATTGTTATGCTATCATAAATATGATAAATATCATTCTAATAATATCTTTGAAATAAATTGTCCTTAGTTTAACATGTAGCCTCATGTAATTTCTGAAATATTTGTTTCTAATTATTGCAGACAACTAGTAAATACCCAAATATATCCTTCAGCCATATGCAAAAGAGATTAGAAAATTTGTTGCTTTCCTAGTCACAGACAATTGTAGTTTTTTCTTTAATCTACCCTCAGTCTAACATCAATACTGTTAATATATACCTGATTAATATATTAATATATACCCATTTTCTGCAAATGATTTTTTCTGTACTAATAAGACTTAACTTTTCTCTTAAGGATCATCTGCTATTCCATATAAAGTCTCAACTAGGTGCCAAGAATGTAACTTGGTTGCCCCAGATATTTTGTTCCCATTTCTGAAATCCTGCTGTAATTCAAAAGAGATGATGACTCTTTCAGGAAATATATTTCCTGAGCTTGTAACCTGTAACTTGAGCTTGTAACATCTTTGTAATTGAGTTGCCTCCCTAGTAAAACAAAGGGATTCTGAAACAACCGAGTAGGATTTACTACTACTAACTGACTGTTAGCAGCGTGGCTATAGGACTGATCCTGAGACAGATGACACAATCTCACAACATGCGCATGACACTACTCTGATAGAACAAAAGAGTGCTGACAGAAAACAAGGCAGTGGAAATGTAGGTTTATGGTTGACAAAATATCAGAAGTTCTAACCTAAAAATAGGCAGAGGGGACACATCCATCCTGCTTTAGCTGACTGGAGGCCCACCCTGCATCACCCACTGGGAGAACAGGGCCTGGCTGGGGATGATGATTAGGGCCAGCTCAGAGTGCCACCAACTGCCTGGCAAGGCTGTGGTGATGTAGAGGTCCAAGGTCTGGCCAGCAAGGCAGAAACTAGAACTTCTTAAAAATTCACTGGAATGCAGAGAGCTGTTCAGTTCACTGTGCAGGACAGATATCTGAATTTGGGACATTTGTGAGAATCCTGGTTCACAGATATAATGATTTTTCTAAATAGCTTTACTACCTGCAAAATTATTGTTTATGCATTTTCCCCCTTGTTCTCTCTAATATTCTGAATTGATAATTATCTTTTTGCATATATTGTAGTGAACAATAGACAACAGAACAGCAAGGACTATTTTTTGGAATGGAGAGAATTATTAACAATCATCTGCTTTAGGCAAGAGGCAGACTGGCAGGAAAAAAATAATTTAAATAAGGCATAGAAGTTAATGTCTTATATTGATAACATTGCCACAAATGAGAGATTTTGGTGAAGGAGTTAAAGCATTAATCCAAAATTTTTCTGGTAATAATCATGAGTAATTCATATCAGATTGTGGTACAAATTGTGATGCACACACCATTATTTCAAAAAGATCAATTAACGCAATTATACAAGCACTCCATTGTAACTTCCCTGCTGGTCAGTTGATAATGTAATGAATGTTTTCGATATTCCATTTACGCTAAGGGAATTAAAGTGATTGGAATGTAAGGTTGCTTATACAGTTATAATAAAACCCCATAAAACTTCATTTTTGCACATTTACATACACATAATTTAACTATGTGCTGTAGACCTAATAATTGTTTCTTCTAACACAGCCTTAAGAATCTCTCTGAGATGGATACACAACAGATGTTTCAACAAAAATAGATTTAAATGCCAGAAAAATAAAATACAATTGACATTGCTTTTCAGTGTTACTTCTGAGTAATCTAAATTATTATGAGCAGTTTGGAAACAGTGGATCCTATCTGTGTGAAATCCAGTTTAACAAAAATATAATGTAATATCTATTCTTGAATAAGCTGGTATGAAAAGTTACCCTTCATTACTGAGTAAAACACAGACTTCCACTTCAAAACAAATGAAACTTGTATTTTAAAATCAGTCATTACAGAAACTATGTTAACTAAAGAAATATTTCCCCTCTGAAATGAAATACAGTGATCCCTCTAATTTTAATAGGGAAAAGCCAGTTTATTTCCTATTACACTTGTATTCTAACATCGAATAAAATATTATTTTTCAGCAGTTATCTGTAAGAAAATAAAAATCATATCAGCTTCATGTTAATTATTCTAAATTTAAATATGAGCCCTCCTATCTGTTTATAAAGACTAATTTGGCTGAAGTATAATTTTAAGTGTCCCAGTTAAAAATGGTTTAACAAAGAACTCTTTATACAAGGAGTATTTTAAATGTTTTCTTTTATCCTCCTATCTCCCCCAGAATGTTTTCTAACAAGTAATATCCAAAGATTTCCTAATCTGGGTTGTAACTTTTGTTGGGCCTCTGGGAGAAATTTCATAGAGAAAGCAATATGAAGGTTTAATGTCTGAAAAAGCTAGACACTTTTCAGTTATGGTTGCCATATTTCCAGCAATAAAATCTTTGCATGATTATAGCAGGGAGCTGAAAGTTGAGAAATATTTATCAATTAACTTTGAAACATTTTTTAAAGCTCCTTGTTTCTTTCAAAGTGGAAGAATTTTGATGCTTTAACAACAGTTTCCCCCTTGTTATGTCTCTGATTGCAGGTACTCTATTTCTTAAGTCCACCATATTGAAGACATATGTGTTCTACTAACATGAAAAAGAAGAGGACAGGGTTATCTTCCATCCTGTTGCCTCTCTTTGTGTTTCTAGTCATGGAAAGGGGATGTGCACAACCTGAAAGTGAGTCAGTGTTACCTTCCATGTCTCTCCGGCTGAGAGTTCTTATATTCATAGAGATAATGTTCACAGGCATCCAGAGAAGTAGCAACAACTCTTTTATTCAAATTCCATGTCTTTGGAGTGAAATAATTCAACACTGTCCCTCGCCCTTCCCTGAGATGTATGTTTCTTTGTACTGAAAATTGCCTAAATGTGTTATATTAGATGTAAATAGTTTTGTAAATACTTATGTAATACGCATTTAATAAGGAATGTGTCATATGATTCACTTCACTTGGTTTTTGACTTTATACTTGGTGTATTGTTGTAATGTAGACTGAAAAACATCTAAAACTGAAATGGGCTTTTACAAATCACTGAAGCATAGAAATATTTCCTCCCATCCCCATTATATTTAGTTTTGTTCAAGTCCCTGCAGTTGTCAGCTTGAAAACCAATACAGCAAGGACAAAAGGAGATGAAGGTGGGAGAAATGGTTTACTGAGCTTTCTTGAAGCTAGATAATCTCACAGATAAGTGGCAAATAACCACAATGAACAGCTATTCAATAGTGTGGTTGACAAAGTATATCATACAGGAATGTCCTGGTTTTGGCTAGGATAGACTTAATTTTTTTTGAGCTGGGATGGGGCACAGCTGGAGTGCCAGACCCTGACTGATGGGGCAGGTGCACCCCCACCAATGAAAGTAGGGCTTCTTGCCTGATGAAGTGTAGCAGCTACTGATTGCCTTTGTTCTTGGGGCTTCACCCTAGACCAACGGGAGCTACTATTGATCACTGGTTAGATTTGTCCTGCATATAAATGGAGTCCCCAGGAACAGCATGCTGTGGTTAAAGACTTTCCCCTTAGGTTGGGATGATACCCAAGGAAACTCCTTGAGGTGATTTGGGTTGGGATGCTGCCCTGAACAGGTCCTTGAGGTTGAGAGTCCTCATTTGTTAGGTGAGCGATAGAGTATTTTGGGTTGTCCTTAAACCCTAAGGAGTTGTTCTTTGTTATGTGTTTTGGGTCCTGTTCTCCTCTCACAGACATTCAAACCTGTAATTTGTGGAGGGCTAGTTAATTATATTGACAATAAATTTTTAAATTTTGGTGGTTTGTTGTTTATTTGAGAGCCTCTGTAACAAATTGGTGTAGTCAGGAGGATGTCACTAGACGATGTATTACAGAAGTATGGTTGTGTCCCTTCTCCCCCAGATGTAAAATGGGTGAAGGAGAAGTGGTTTGATCCAGTGGAAGTTGTGAGAAAGTTGAAACAAAGCTGGGCAAGTTGGTGGAATGGTGGAAGTGAAGGAAAAATGTGTGCCATTTTAGGTGCCTGCTTGATTCAGATGCAGGATTATTTTGTAGTAGTGGAGAAAGATAATTTAGAGGAGTGATTGGAAAATGATTGTTTGAAGACAGAATTGGTATGAGAAGGAGAAAGAAGGTGGTTATTAGAAAAAAATGAGATTATGTTGGCATGAGCAAAAAGGCCTTCTAGTGTTGTTCAGATTTTAAAGTTAATCATGAGTGTAGATATTGAGGAGTGAGATGGAGATATTTGGGGAGAGTGTGATGAAAGTATCTTGAAGGAAATAGAGGAATTGGAGGAAAGACATGTGTGACCTCTCATTAAAACAGAAAAGCATACAGGCCACAAGGTGAGAACCCCTGAACCACTGTCTGTGCAATCCCCTGGACAGGACCTGTGTTTAGTGAATTTCAGGTTAAATATTTGCATAATCTGGGTGAAACTGTAAACCGAGCATTTGTGGAGGGTTTCTTTAATGTAATTGTTACTGATTATCAACTGAAATCAAATTGTGTTAGATTGTGTTTTGATTGATTTTAATATAAGTATAGAATTAAGAGATATTTTAGTAAAAGTAATTTTATATTTACTGTGTTTTAAACCTAACAACCAGCTACTTTTCTAAACACTCCCTGTACAGCCTCGTACCAAGGACGAAGGGATTGGCCATAATTGTTTAGTAGGAACAGTTAGATCCTAGGTAACCAACACAGAATGATTTGTAAGTTGATTTATAATGCATACATAGAACTAGAAGAATGCGTGTGGCTGTCAAGGTCTAGGATTAATGGGAACTGAGGAAAAACAACCGTAACAGCTTGTAAGTACCTGCCAAGAAACCATGAATTTAAGAGAAAGGTAATTCTGGCAGGGGGAGATCACGACCACCAACTCATGGACCACCTACTCACATTACACCCCAGACCCATTTCTAGATATTTCTAACCTCTACTGTGCAGAATTGGAAATAGGAGGAGAATATGTTAATTATTTATTGAAAATTGTATGATTATGTATGACTACTTAATGAATATGCATAAGTAAGTTCTAGATAAGGTGTATGATTCTGGTGCCTGGCATGTGTTGTTGGTGAGAATCATCCCCTACACGTCCAGCCGTCAATAAAGAAGTGTCTGCTTATCTGCATTAATTTGGTGTTGATAAGTTATTTATCCTGGATTTCGGTGACATAATGAGGATCAGATTCTGTTGAGTGATGACGAGTGGGAGGTTTCTGGCTTCCCAGAGTATTTTCTGGTAATTAGTCAATAACATCTTGAGTGGCTTACTGGGCTGGGGGTATGGACCCTAAAGAGACGGAGGTGAAGGGATTGTCGGAGCTGGCAGAGGGACTACAAAGGCGGCTCTCATTCAGGCGATGTATGAGAGGAGGCGGTATGGAATACCACTTGCAGTGCCAGCGGGTCCCAACCACCTTAGACCTCTTTAATTAGAGGGCTCCCGAATGCCTTAAAGATACATGTCCAGTCCCTCAGAGAAAGGGTGCAAAGAGCTATTAAATGTAACCAGCGAAACCCCC
Organism: Athene cunicularia; assembly: GCF_003259725.1. Taxonomy (NCBI): domain Eukaryota; kingdom Metazoa; phylum Chordata; class Aves; order Strigiformes; family Strigidae; genus Athene; species Athene cunicularia. The sequence goes on along the minus strand of NW_020799091.1, from coordinate 75,226,226 downwards.
TTGCCCGCCACGTGCATGTGTTAATGTGAGCAGAACTGTTACAGGATCTGATTGCTTATGGGTGAGAGATGGGCTGGACTGACACGGGTCTGGGCAGGGATGGAAACCAGAGGGTTCAACCAGTCAGTCAGAAACTTGCCCCCCACCTCACCCCAAGCAATCTTCTCATAGAGAGTTTAAACTGTGCTGAGATAAGTCAGGTCAATTTTATGGTTCAGGAAGGAATCATCTTTGGTGGAAGGCATTGGCACTGAGGGTACCCCGGGCAATATTACATGGAGTATCTACTGGTAATATCTTGAAGCTGGTGCAGTTGTTGAAGGGAAGAACTCAAGAACAAAGGAAAAATATTAAGGTTTGTTGTTTTGGCAGGAAAACAATGGTGTTTACCAGATGGCAGAGTGTGGAGTTTTGGAGTTAAGGGGATAGAAGTTACCTGTGTGTCTCAATGTCTACTGCCAACTTCTGCCAAACAGGGTATTTTTGAGGTGATTAAGGATACTGAAAGAAATTATAAATCCTACACATTCCCCTTATAATTCTCTGGTGAGGTGGCAATTAACAGTCGATTATGGGCGGCTGAATGCCCGTCCCGGCCCTTTGTTAGTTGTAGTGCTTGCTGGGCTGGGCACAGCCCTGCAGGAGCGCGCCCCCCAGCTCTGGAGCAGGCTCTTTGTGGTTCTTTTGCAGGAAGCAGAGATCACTTTGCTCCCACTGGAACGGTATGCAGTCTACATTTTCATGCCTTCCCCAGGGATATTGACACTCGCCGACTTTTGCTTGCTATGCAGTGTCTCAAAAGCTCGCTAAAAACCAGGCCTGAAGAAGGGGTTAAGATTTCTGGGAACCCCCCCTCCTGTGGGAGTCTCTTAGTGAGAAGCTGTGAGGAAGTGCTATACGCAATTAGATAATTATTGCCACCCAATGGTTTCTTTAGCTAATTCAAAAGCAGCTTGCTGATCATTTCCCCCTTCAAATTCATATTTTTTCCTTGTCACCTTATACCAAGGGGTTAACATTTATCCCAAATGGGGAATATGTTGCCTCCAGAAGCCAAATAGCCCAATGAATCTTTGAACTTCTTTTTGTCTTGTGGTACAGCAAAATAAAAAAAAATTTTGTTTGTCAGGGTTTAGGCAGTATTTCGCAATGCCCACAGTACCACTGAATTCCTAGAAACTTCACCGTCTGAGATGGTCCTTGGATTTTTATTTTTTTTTTTCAGGGTTAAATTCCCATCCCTTCTGTTTCATGTGATTTACCACTAATTCAAGGACTTGTTGTACCTCCTCATCATCATTTCCTTGGATCAAAACATCATCTATATAGTGACTTAATTGTGTGTGAGGAGGCAGCTGTATCTCATCTAAATGTTCAGCTACAATTCTATGACAGAGTGGGGCTATGCAACCATCCCTGTAGTAATCTAGTAAAGGTGCATTGCTGGCCCTGCCATGTGAAGACAAATGGATCCCAAAGTTCTTCTGCAACTGGGACAGTAAAAAAAAAAAAAAAAAAAAAAAAAAAAAAAAAAAAAAAAAAAAAATCATTAGCCAGATCTATTACAGTGTGCTAAGTTCCTGGATGTTTCTGAACCTTCTATTAAAGTGACCATGTCTGGCACAGCTGCTGCAAGCAGTGGAGTATGTTTGTTTAGTTCTCTAAAATCCACTGTCATTCTTCAGGATCGATCACTTTTCTTGACAGGCCATATTGGATTGTCTCATGCTGTCATGGTTGGCTTTAAAGTTCCTACATCTAATAAATCTCTAATTGTCTGTGATATCTCTTCATGTCCTCTTGGAATTCTGTACTGCTTCATTGTGACTAACTTAGTTGCAGCCGGGATCTGCACTTTTATTTTACTGACAGTAACAGGTCACTCCAAATAGTGACCATCAGAAAGATTTAAAGTTAGTCTTTTAGAATCCCTATACCTTTTATATATCCAGGAACAGGAATAATCATGACTGAATGTAATAATTTTGGGAGGTTTCTTGTTTTCATTTCTATTAGTTTGTACAGTTTTAATTTATTTTCCTCCTAAACCTGTAATAATTGCAAGCTGTCCTTTAAATTTCTGGGATTCCAATATATTAAGGAGGCTTCCAGTCCAGTGTCAATCAGGGTATTTACAGTTTGCAGGGACTGCTTGTTCTAAAAATACGCCCAAAAAATTAAGTTCCACATGGGGTCATTGATCCTTCTGCACCCACTGCCCTGGAGCTTGGCCATTAATTCATTTGTACTGATCATAATATTAATTCACTTCCCTTGCCTCATGCCAAGGGTGAGAGTCAGAAAACAGTGCCTAATCGTCCTTCAACCCTGGAAGCGGTGATCCACTTATGAGAGGGGGTGGGGGGTTAGGGGGGCCCTCTGTGGGCAGATGGAGGGTCCTGCTGAAGTTCAAGAAGGGGTGCTGTAGGCTGTTGTCCCTGGATTCTTAGTTTTAGAATTCTGCACTCTCTTGCTAGGTTTATTCAGCCCTCTCTGTTTATATATTCACCACAGCTCCTTAGTTGGAACACTGCCATTTTTATTCTTTTTTTCCACGAGACATGCTGTCTTTCAGCAAAGCCATAAAATTTTCCTTACAAGAAGTCCTGCTTTAATTGTCTTTAGGGCTGTCTCAAGTATCTCCATTCCCTGCACTCCTTAGGGGATCCCACTCCCCAAGGTGACACAGCTACTTTATTTTTCTATCACATCACAAAGGGGATTTCCTATCTCAGTATTCAAAAGAGTCATGCTAACATTTTTACAGTAGTACCGCATCTCACACACTCACACACATTCTTAGATTAAGCAGATCGATCTTATATTACCACACAAGGAGCTCCCTTACACAATTCACACAAACAACATGTAATTACACTTATAACCACAAGTACCACTAGGACAATTATGAAAAATGACAAATCCAAATTTAACACCATACATACAATATACAAGTTCTAAGTGTCAGAGTCAATATCAGTGCCCAAGGTCAAAGAACACAACAAATCCAGCACTCTCCTTTTACTATAATTATATTGTGCTACTTGCGCTGTGGCTTTCTCTGCCACTGTCTGACAAGTATCCAGCTTATCAGCAAGCAATTTATTCCAGCATTACAACATCACTATTTGACTCTGTAAATCACATATCTGTCGCTCCATCTGGGAGCGCTCTAACACCAGCCTCTCTTTACTCTGATGTTGTTTTCTATATGCAGTTAACAAAATCCATCCTTGTTTACTTAAATCTGTAGTCTCTTTTCCTTTTCTAATAGCTATCCTTTTCATATAATTTAGAAAATCTAATGGTTCTGCTTCTTTCAGTTATCTCTCCCATTGTTTGCACAGTCCTGCGACCTGAGCCTACTCCTGGGCCTGTGAGCTACAGGGAGGATTTTTCCAACCGGGATTATCTTGTGGACTTGAAAATAACCTTTGAACTTAAATAATGGAATTTTTTTGTCAGGTCCCACTTCTGATACCAATTTATGTTTTCCTGATTAAGAATATCATATAAACTCAGACACCAGAGTGAAAAGCGCAGGTGTATTTTACTAGTGATAACCAAATAATATAACGGTGTAATACAGAAAACATGCACTGAGAAAAGGCAGAATAGTGCACTTAAAGCAACAAACAGGAAAATACAGGGTAATGCATCAAATCATTACTACACAAGAGAGAATAGTGGTTAAGAAAGATCCATCACCACTTGCACACGTTCCCATCACCCAGACCCGCAGTGGCTGGGCAGCCCCAGTTACAGCGAGGGTTTGCAGAGCCTGTCCCGGCAAGGGGGAAATCCTACGCGGGGCATCCACCCATAGCTGAAGCTTCCAAAGTCGCTGTGAGTGGGTCCAGCCTTATATACCCCCAAGTCAGCAAGCCAGAATAGCTGGCACCTTTGTTTTGAGCAGAAAATTTCTGGTTTCATTCTCCTGTTGGATTCCACCCAAAGCCTGGCCAGGGCTCAGGGGGGGAGACCAAGGGAGCTTCTAACAAGGCCAAATACGTGGGTTCTCAGCCCTGAACAAGGATAAGCAAGGGAAGCGGGATACATTCTCTCCTCACTACTGATTATATTTTGTCAAAACTGCATCTTTCACTACCGAGCTTACACACTTTGTTGATGATTCCAGACTGAGTTAGCAGCTTCGGCTTGGGGCCTGTTGTTCAGGCTTCAGTATTTCAATGTTTCAGCACTTTTTACATCAGCATAAGTGAGTTGTTATAACTTAGTACAATACCTACTCGCACAGTGGTTATCAGTTATAGAATATACAGGATTCATCTAGATGTCAACTCTGGCTTGGGCCAGTTGTCCAAGCCTCAGCACTTCAACAGGTTGAAGTTGAAACAAGAGATGCTTAGGCTGCATATAAGGAAAAACTTTTTTTATGATAAGGTTAATCCAGCATTAGAGCAGATTGCCCTGATAGGTCATAGGATCTCAAAATTTCAGACAATGCCTTTTTATTTAAAATGTGTATTTTCCTCTGTAGACCATCAGTTCTGTATATGTTATGACTATTTTTCCTTATAATATATCAATTTATAAAATCAAATAAAATATTAGCAATATTTTGTACAGGAAATCTGGCAAGATTTGTGAAGAGAGATTTCACTTTGAACAACAACTTAAATCCATCCACTAAATGTTTAATTAGTCCTTGTAGCCATTCTGAAATTAACTTGTGGTGGCATGGATTAGCATTACTGAAATTAAATTGAAGTTTGTACAAAAGTTAGTGTTAATTCAAAGGTACTAGATTTGATTTTATTTGTACTCTGCCAAAGCATTTTGTGAGGCAGTTGAGTACAGCTTTGCCGTAGCACTTGGAAAGATTTTATTCACATAAGGATTTGGCTCTTTAAATCCAAAATGTTTAAAAGATTCAGATGCAGAGTAGGTAGTCATAGCCAGTACACGTAATAATTGTCAAAAGAATATCAATCTGTTCCACAATATATTTTCCTTTCCAGTTTAATCTCATGTTTTCTACCTTGATTGTAAACCACTGGTTTACAAACTTAAATTGTGAAGTTTTATTTCATAGTCAAATGAAGACTCTGCAGCTGAATTTCAGCTGTAAGTGTAAAAGCATGTTTATATTCTGAACTTTATGTTTTTTGTTTTTGTTTTTGTTTTTTTTTTTAATTGGGTGATTCATTTCATTTTACATCTCTGAGCTTTCTGAGGTCCCTGTGACTAATACTTTGCCTGATGGGCACACATTTAAGCATTCAGAGGGTTTTAAAAACTATTAATTAGGAAGACTCTGTGTTAAGTGCTTTTTTATCATCTAATTCCATTCATTACTAAGTTTCTTCTCTTTGTGTCTAGTGTCAATATAAACATATGAAGACCAATGAAGTTCTGGCAGTCGTCCTGGATTTTGAAATGGACAAGTGCTGCCAACTGAAGCAGATGTCAACACTTCTTTGATAGGCTGTTTTTTCCCATACATCGTGGCATATCATTTTAGTTATGCTAATTTACATGAAAATACAACACAAATAGTTCAGCATATAAAATAAATGTCCAGTGCAAGATGGTAACAGAGAAATATTTGGACATTTGGGAACTATCCTTGAAGAGAAAAGAATCTATTTGATCTATTAATAATGAGAACCTGCTCTTTGATCCTTTCTGTTCCTGTTACATCAGAGAAAACCATGAGATACAACTTCTTGTTGTGAAGTTGTTGTCAGGTGTTGCCAAAACAGCAAGAAAAACATTTATAAATACATAACATAAACTTGAAATCAAAAATATTACACGAGATCTAAAGATTCAATATCAGAATTCCTCAGCTCAGAACAACAGTTCTCAATGCCTTCTGTCTGCCATGCTTTAAATCACATAAATGCTCATGAAAAATTACAGTACTCCCATATGAAAAAACCCTACATGGTAGGTTTTCATATTCATAGTAAAAATAATATTTTGTTTATTTAGGAAAGGAAAATAATTCAGGATTCACCGAGAAGTATGATATTTTATGAGCTATAGGAAACTTGTCACTTAAGTGGCAGAACTCATAAAAACTTTTCATAAACATTTCTTGAGATAGCAAGTGAAGACTTCACATCTGCTGTCATGTTCTGACTTTTCACCAGACTGACCAGGCACACGCATCTGTCCTCTGGACTAATAAAAACTGACTATTGATCTTGCAGCCATTGGTCATCAGTACATTGAGCCAATAAACCTGAAATGCAGCTCCAAGACCAGCTCCAGGGAAGAAAGGCAGCTAAGGACAACAGAGCTCTAATTCCAGTGAGGGTTGTGAGGCAGATTGAGCAGATACAGTTAAAGAATAACATCATTAATTACTTAACTGGAAATTTTATTGTAATAGTGTTCATATATTAAAATTTTATATGAAATGTCAAAATCACAGCTTTATTGCTTTGAAATTGTTTTTAAGATGTCATTTATTACTAAAATAGTGTATTTTCATTGGTTTTGTGCTAATGTGAAATAAAAGCAAAATGACAAGCTACTGTTTTTTTTTCCTGGATTGAAAGACTGGTAGTTGACCATTATTTGCTTATATGGTAAAATCTCTCTCACTATAAGATATATATAAAAAAATATTTTGATTAAATCTATACTGTTCCAGTGACACGTATGCACAAACTTATTGTTACATGGAACAGTTTTATGTGTACTTCACTCGTCTTAAACTCCCTTAGGGTATGGCTATATTGAGTACAATGGAGAATAGTTTAATGACCACAGCTGCCCAAAATGATTTTGGAATAAGGAGCTATATGACTGTATCAGCATACCAAGTGAAAACTTGGGGGTTTCTAGAACACAGTGTAACATCATACTGATCTTCCTTTTGTTTTATATTTACACACCAGGCTGATACATGAGAAGAATTGGTACCAAGGAAAACAGAATAGATAGAAAAAGTAGTTAACTCCATAACGATTTTACAATTGTAAATTAAACTTACTGACTTTGTACTGAAGAGATTAGGTGTACTTACATTGTCTGTTTTGTTCTGTTGATTCAGTTCTTCATGTCACTGATCTCTAGCCAAGAAGTTCCCATAAACAGCTATGTACAAGACGGAAGAGGCTGGTAGCAGCTTAAAACACCACCACATTTCTGAACAAAGTACCATAGTCTCTTTCTACCAACAAAAACCAGTATCAGAACTGGTTTCTGTTGAATTACAAAAGAGGTCAATGAACTTCATGCAAGAAACATGGATGTTTATGAGCTGTATTCTCTTTTCCGGAGAATATTACCAAGATCTGTTGCATCTATTTCATTAAAGTTACAGTTCTAAATTACCCAGTGGGTGCAAGACTAGTGTAACAAAATTTCTCTCTGCAACATCAATGTGCCTGTTTTCATGCTCCAATTGTCTGTTAGATTTCCCTTAAGACTGGTAGAAGAATGTCTGTCAAAACTTGGACTTTTTTCAAAGCAAATGATTCACATAAAAAATTGAATAATAAGCAAGAGAATAAGTGGTATGAATAACAACACTGAAGAATGAAAGCAACGTGTCAACATACCTCATAAGGAAACTATCTATAAGGGGGAAAAATGCATTGCACAAGAGTTAGTTCATCTGAAATTGCTCACTATTCCCACAAATCCTGTGAGATACTCAGAAGCCGTAAATACAGTATTGGAATTTTTCCAGTTAGGGTTCTATAAATAATTATATCGACTCTCTTTTATATTGCTTTTAGTAATGTCTAAAAATAATTCTACTCATTGCATTGTGTGAAAGCCGTAAACAAACAGTTGTATTATGTGCAGTGGTAAATTAAGAACAAATAAGATTTCAAGGCTTAAGGTGTGTTTTGAATAAGAACATACTTCAGCTAGGATTTTTGTATATTTTTAGGAAGTTATGATTATACCTTGAACCAAGGTCCATATTCCATACATTTAATGTTTTATTCTACAGAAAGACAGTGGCAGAAAGTGGAGGACTGGTGAAGGCTCTGTGATAGTGTACGCTGCTGAAGACACATATGCCTTCATTCTTCACTAACTGGAGTTTCCTAGAAGTGAAATTTTCTTCCTCATAGAGATTAATTCCCTGTAGTGGGCTGGGAACTTTTAGATATCATTATCTAAAAGTCAGAGATACCAAGCCATAGAAGGCTCTAAGAAGAACTTGGTATCACGACTGGAAGTTTGGCCTCATGTGATTATAAAACTGTAATCAACATCTTTGTGGTGGATGTGAAGTTTTCAGATGATAGGTAGGTATTATCAGTTTTGACCAGCCATTCTTTCTTCAAGTTGGTCATGGCTGAATCCTTTGATTTCTTAGTCATGATAGTATATACTGATATCAAGGAGTAGGCTTTTGGGGTTTTGTTTTGTTCTGTTCTGTTTGCTTTTTGAGGAAATTTTAAATAGGCTATAGGAATGAAGCAACCTTTTGTCAGTAAAGAGCATATAATAAATGTTTAATGAAAAAATTTATGTGTTTTTTGAACTGAACTGTGACAAAAATACTCATTATATATCTGGTAATGTAGAGGCCCATCTAGATTGAATGAACAATGTCACTTGCCATAATTAGAAGCTTACAGTTCTTTAAGTAAGGTGTTAAACCTAGGATAAGGGTAGGATTCAGGAATTAGATTTTGGCCACAACAGATTCTAACAGCAAGATTTACAGCTGAAAGATTTTGAGCTGGGGTACAACATTCTGCAAGGTTTAGACTATAATCTTTGTTTTTGGGGAGTGCAGAAGTTGTTTAGCAGTATGGGCAATTTATTTTATGGGCAATGAATTGCTGCTAATCCTGCATTTTGGATTAGAGATAGGAACTTCATTGATTTCTAGAATGCCAATGAGAAAAGTAACTTCTGGTTCATCCTCAATTAAATACAGGGTTCTAAAATAAGATTAGATGCATCTGGTGTCACATGAGGATAAAAAACTGGGTTTGTAAAATTTATCAGATTGTATAGACTATTGCACTGCTGTGATTTTGCTTTTAGTGCAAGATCAACTCAAGTATTCACATATGTCCACAGCCTCCTCTGAACTGGAGAAACTTGCCTGACTGCTGAAGTGAGTTCTGTGCTCCAGAGACATTAGTAGCCATTATTGCCTCACCTCAAGCCCATTACACTTTTACTAGACAAAATTCAGGTATCAATATTTTTCTAGTCACATGTTTGTAAAGAGAAAATAAGTTGCCAGAGAGAAAATACTGAGATGGAAGTCTCACCTCAGCAGGTAAAATCAGAATATGAACATGAGGTTATTTCTTCAGTACTTACTGCCAAATAGTTACACTGAAAAAAAGGAATATTTTAAAGTGTTGATGTCTATATTAATAAACTATATTCTATTCCTAAAACAAACTGATAAAATAATTCCAAGGTAGGTGATAGTGTAAAATGCTTTAGCACCGACAGGTTGGTAGCTATATATGCAGGGAAGGAAGATATTCACAGGAGGTAAGGTCACTGTCTTAATGTTTCAGAAGACTTTGACAGCTATATTAAGAAGGTAGCATCAAATTTCTAATCTTCCAAATCTGAATAGGAGTGAAGTTAGTGAAATGCTGAGCAAAACACTTAACTGTTACTCAGCTTGTCTATATTTATACTTTTAAATAAAACGTCCAGGACTGTTCTCTGGTCTTAAGTCCAACTGCTCTATCATGGCCCATGTCTATAAGGCCCAACTAGCTTCCCACATAGTAGCATGGTCTCATCTATACTGCTGACTGAGAACAGCTGCTGGCTTGTGCTGCCCTTCAAATTATTCCTGGGCATTGTTTGGAAGAGGACAAGTAACTTGGGCTACAGGAATGCTAAGGAACATGCTAAGTGTGTAGGAGAAAGCCCTGTTTAGTGTAAGCAGCCAGCTAATTTAGACTGGTTTTTCAGTTTACATATGTCAAACTAAATTAGATAGATTCACCTTCAGAAGTAGCTGGTGGGCTTCAAAGCACAGTAAAAGAGGTGTAAAGCGTGCCTGCAATCTTCAATGAGATGCTTTCAAATATCTTGACTTCTCCATTTTTCCACTAGTCATCTAAATTGGCAGCCTGTTCAGCATAGATCAATATGATTAATTATATCAAATGGAGCAGCAATTTTGTCACAAGAAAGCAGCAACTGGTTGCATATTTTATGACACGTTTATGGATGTGTTTGGCAAGCTCTGGGAATTCATACTGGATGGGTGCATAAGGGTACAGAAAACAGCTCCAGGAGTCTGTGGAATAAATGTTTGAAACTGAAATACATGACAGCATGAAAGGCAACCAAACAAAACCAGCCCTAAATTGCTGGAGGTAGCTGTTCTCTTCTCCTCACAATTATGGATTTTGTATTCCCACTGTTATCCTTACACTTCAAACTGCAGCCTTCAAGAGATTTGGAGTTCCTCTGTGTTTAGTGTCTGAATAGTATCACAACTTTGCATTTAGATGTGATTTAAGCAAATAGGTTTTCAGGGCGTTGGTGAAGTTCCTAATCTGCACTCAGGCAATCTATACAGTGACTGCACAAGAAAACTAAAATCTATTCCCCTACCCTTGTAGCTTGTTCTTTTAGTGTCTTAGAATGAGCAAATGAATGATTTTTTTTGGGGAAACTGTTTTATATTTTATTTATATTTTACTTGTCCTACTGAAAATTATGAGGTCCTAAGCAATGTAAAACATGGTATCCTTTACTAACGAGGTGCATTCAGGGAAAATAAATTAACAGCCTGGCTTGGCAATAGTTAATTTGCCATTCATACTGGACAGTTAACTATATGCCCAAATTGCTAGTCAATCCAAAATCTGTGGCTGGCAAGAATTAAGGCCACTGCTTGCCACTGTGCAACCATTTTTCTCTTACACATACAAGCAATCGACTTATGATTTAAGATATAGAAACAATATTGACTAGCCAATAGCAATGATAAACCACAATGCAAACCCAAAACATTGGAGTCTTTCTCTAGCTAATGTCATTATTCTATAGACACTCTAGTCAATATTTAATAAAATAGTTTCAAAAAGTGCAGTAACTATAATTATAGCTATACACAAACACTGTAACAGGTCTTTAAACCTTCTAATTTTTCAATCCAGAAAAATTGCCAGAGGCCAAAAAGCTCTCTTCATTTTCATTACTAGAATTAATATAAAAATAATCAGAAAAAGTCTTCAAAGACACTTTAAAATCAGCTGGCAATTGCGACTGTTATACTTTATATTGGCCTCTTTTCTACCATCTCATCTTGGGCTTAAGCCTTAATTTGTTAAATCTATTATACTCCTACAGACTTTGTGACTGAATGTATCACTGCTTTACCTAAATTTTCTTTATCTCAGAATCTATTCTGAATCAACTTTTAGTGAAATACACTCAGCGTTAAAGGTAGGCTGTGGGCTGTCTGATAGAGTTTTCTAGCATTTCCAGTAGAACTGAGGAACAAAGATTAAATAGATCTGTATTAGCCATTAGGTTATATACTAAGTTATTTTTTCGTTAACAAGAAGTGAAATTCTCTGAAGAATGAAAAAAAAAAAAAAAAATGAGAAGAGCATTATTTGACTAAGACGTTGTTTAATTTAAACTGTAAAGAACTGAAATCATACAGAGTTATCACTTTTAATCATATTCCTATTTTGTGAAAATATAACCTGTTCATAACCATGTTCCTATTCTGTGAAAATATAAAGTGTTTAAAAACAATGTGCATTGTGGCAAGGCTGTGATCTTGGTATCTTGAATATCTGGACTCTGGCTAACTATGACAATCCAGTCCATGACAATTTTCTATAATTGAAAAATGTTTAAATGTAAAAGAACCATTAATGAAAACTTAGATGCACTGATTATATTTATTTATTTATATTATATTAGCACCTCAGGGTCCCAGTAAAAGACTTGAGCTGTAATGTAGTGAATTCTATATGAACAAATCAAGGCAACAGTACCTGATCCAGAGACCATGTCACTGTTACACACTAGCTGACTGCTGCTACTCTAAGAAAGCTTCCAAAAGAATGATAGTAAAAATATCTTTAGACATTTTACTTAATCACAGCAATTTAATCTGCAACACTTATATGTGGTTATTACTGCTACTAATCATATTTTTTCAACCTCTAAAATCTCAGACATCTCATAATGCTGAGAAGGAACAGTCTGAGCAAATAAAGCTGGGATTAGATTATCATTCAGTTTTGAAAATTACAAGGCCTGAAGCCTTCATTTGCATAGATTCACTCTGGGTATGTGGAGTCAGAATCTTATTACAGGCATGATTAGATATAACTGATTATCTTTCCTGTCTACTTGGGCAGAAATTTTATTTTGAGAAACAGCTGGTGGGTCAATATTAAGAACAAACTTAGTAGTCATCAAAGTCAAAGCCTTATTCTTTTAAAAGAAAAAATTTGATTTAATTAAATAAACATTGTGGGAAATAACTAAAATTGGTATTTAAATGCCCTAATTTTTAAAAAGTTTGTAAAACTCTAACTTAAAATAATTTTAAAGCACTGAACCTCTCAGGTTTAGTTTTTAAAGTTTTTAACTACAAGAGTTGTGAATATAAAAGAAAAAAAATTTGAAACTATGTCTGGGATTAAATACTAAGCAACCAACAAAAAAAACACTTTCTAGAAAAGTTGCTTAAAAAAGCCACACCTTCAATCTTCTATAAAAAAAATGGAAAAAAGCTAAACCAATATGATTGTATAATGGATCATTCTAGGGCTATAGTTGATGTTATTTCTAAATTTACAGAATTAATCAATTATCTTCAAATATGTTAGCAAAAATTCATCTTGAAAAAATACTCATGCTGTGATATTACACCAGCTAAAGGTATAAAGAAGAGCTTTTCATTTCAAGTAGTAGATATAAAGCATGCATAAATCAAAAGGAAATACTTTATTACTCTAAACGAAGTTCACATGTACTAAAGGTATGCATTACTGACATGCCTTCCACATTTTTTCCATGCATATTCTTTATATCAGAAGCAGAACTATCTAAGTATAAAAAGTCTGAGAAAACATATATGTTTATTTTAAAATACATTGGAAAAGGTAACAACATGCAGCCTTTATACAAAATTCATCTGCAACCCAAGATTCAAGACTCGATGAGGATCACATGATGTTATAGTATGCAGAGTCCCATTTTTCATAAAGATTGGTATTTAGTGTTGAACAACATTCTGTAATGATTTGTCAAATCACCTAATGGCAAGTATCTTGCTCACTACATATCTCTTAAGACAACAACCATCCAAATTACATGACACAGAAAAGATTATGGCTGGCCTAACCACAGAAGATAGGCATCTGATATTAGAAAACAAGGGCTTTTCCAACCTCTAGAAGTCAAAAAAGTAAAAAAAAAATTTAAAAAAAAAAAAATCCAAAGTGAAATGTAAAGTAAGTGCTACCAGGCTGTAGGTTTAACGAGGTGCATTCTAGCATGACTCAAAGCTGACTACACTCAACCAAATTCACCTTCTGTACCACTTTAGTCAGAAAAATAAAGAACATTCACTGCTTGAATAGTGTATTGGTAAACTCCAGTCAGGAATTACCCATGAAAACTTTATACTTTAATGTCTTCTGGTGCATGTAATTGCGGCAGAGCTGAGCATGCACACAACCAATGTGATCAAGCAATGCCCATTTATTACAACCAAGAAAGCCCTTTTGTAATGTTCTCCCGCACACAGGAGTAACATGCAGTACAAGTCCTCAAGACTGGACAGTTAACTTAGCCCACGCTTTAAACCTTCTTATGATTGGATAAAAAGTGCCACATCAGCCTTGCCAGGCTTCCTGCCTTGGGTAACTTCCTCTTCCGTCCCAACCCCTTCTGGGGGCTGTTTGTCTCATCGAGTTTCTCCCCCATCATTCAGGGTCACATCCTTATCGCATTCTTGCTCAGGCTGAGGTTTTTGCCAGTCTTCTTCTCACGCAGGATTGCTCACATGTCTATTCTCTCTCAGAAAGTCTTCTTGAATCCCAACATATAATAAACCGTTGAGTGATTTTCATTTTCATTAAAGGAGTATGTATATGGTTTCCACAATCGGTGTAAGTTGTACTGAGGTGTTCTGAATAACAAGTTCAGGTTTTGAATGACTTGTGGGATATATTTTCTGAGCTGTTCTTTTTTACTTGTTATATCTGAACCACCTTTCAAGAGCGTTTCAAGATTGACTGATGATCAACAAATTATAGTGATCTAGATGGCAAGATGAAAAAATGTAATAAATCCTGCATGCGAGCAGAAGCATCTAACTTATGTCAAGCAGAGCTGAAAAAATGAACTTGCTGCTGGAAAATATTGAGCAAGTGTTCTCAGAGGAAGTACCATGTCTCTGCATATCTGCGGAATGGCCAAACTATTAAAATACAACACCATCACCAGCTTTTACTCTTTTAACAAGTGGTTTTTATACCAGTTATAGAGGTAGAAAACAGATTTTTTCTGGAAACCTGTGAAATGACACAATTGATATGATTTTGTGTATCCTTTCCATCTAACATTCCTCTGTGGGCAACTGAAAGGAAGAAACTGTGCTGACTGTTTCCCTACACAGCCTTCACAGCAAACAATCAAACCTCGTGACCAGTGATAACAAAAGCTTCTGATGCATTTGAAGAATCACCATAAATTTCACAGGACCATTAAACCACTAAATCATTAACCAGTTTAATAAATAATAAACCCAGTTTAATCTCTACTTAATGTCTAGGTTGTAAAGCTAATTTGGAACAGAAAAAGATGAGAGTACCAGATAATAAATTATCTTAATACTTGTTTCTCTATAATGGGGAGGGGGGAAGGGGGAAGAGGTGGAAGAGAAAGAGATAGAGTGGAATAAGGAAAAAATGTCATGATAGTGAAATAACCCAATATTAAGACATTTTCAAATGCAAAACTTGACAGTGTGATCATGTCTTTGTGAGAAGTTGAAATCTCTGGTCCATTAGTTAGGCAGACATCAATGACCAACCTACAGGCTTAATTGTCCCCTTTTGTTTTTACTTGTCATTTTATATTTACTTTACAAAGGCCATCTTGGAGGTAGCAAGCTGAAAAAATCATCTCACCTTATCCCTCACAATTTAGCTTATGGTACAGTCAGCCCCAAAAGTAATAGAAATAAGTGAATCAATATTCACTCTTTTACTATATAGAACATATATGTCAAACGGTAGACTTCAACATTAAAGATTTTTTAAAGATGGCAAAGACTACACACCAAAATTATATACCTTTTTAAGGCAGAGTTGTTTGAATTCACCACCTATTGTGGGTCAGGTTTCCTCTGTATGAAACTGTATTAAAAGAAGTGTCTAAACTTTAATTTTTCACTTTACTTTACTTTTACATTACTTTTAAAAATGTCTAAATATTTTTTAACAGGGTTAAACAATGTTAAGTAATAAAAATGTGATTGACTTGACATATGCATCAAAACTTTTCACACAGTTGTAACCTGTAGCTTTTGCTCATTGGGCTCAGATTACCCAGTGGATAGTTCAACAAAGCAGAACATAAGAGGAGCAAGTTTGGGAGAGCTGGGACTGTTCAGCCTGGAGAAGGGAAATCTCACAGTGATCTTATCCATTTGAATAAATACCTGACGGGGAGAATAAAGAAGAATGAATCAGTGGTGCACAGTGACAGGATGAAAGGCAATGGAGAAAAACTGACATTCAGGAAATTCAATTTTAAACATAAGAAAACTTTTTTTTTTTTTTTTTTTCCTGTGACATTGGTCAAACACAGGAACAGGTTGTCCAGGGAGTCTGTAGAGTCTCCATCATTGGAGATAATTAAAACCTGGCTGGACAAGGCCCTGGGCAACTGGCTCTAGGTAGTCCTGGGCAACCTGTTCTGGCTCATCCTGCTCTGGGGGGCAAGGGGTTGGACTTGTCCAACCTCAGAAGCACGTTCTAGACTCAATCATTCTGTGTGACTTTTTGAAAGCCATCCATCTATCAAGTCCATCACTGTTCCTAGTGGCAAAATATAGTCGTGGCATGAAAACCATATGGTGATGTTATTAAAAAAGAAAGGACTGTAGATGAAAAAACAGGTTTGCTAAAGATGGGGGTTGTAGGTGCTTAGAGATTTTTAACTGCCTTTGTTAAGGATCTCATTGCCCTCTTGTATCTTTGTGACTTTACTCTTTTATGCATACTTAACAAAGGCTCCTTAATATGGAGTAAAATTAATTATGCAGTTCAGCTGTTTTATATTACAACATAATATTTCTTTTAAATGTAAAAGAAATATTCTGCATTGACTCACTTGTATGAATTAAAAAAAAAAAAAAAAAAGTGGACACCTGATTATATTGTCGTTTTTCTTCTAGTATTAACATACAGTTTCTTGAAATACCATTTCTTCTTCTTGTCCTTTCCTTCAGAGGTCAGGTAGGTCCTTTTGGTTTTGTTTGTTTTTTTTGCAAGATAGTCTAAAAAGTCTTTTTTTTCAAACTCTAGAAGAGTCATATCCTTTAAAGAAAACGTTCAAATTAGATAGCTGCTAAATTGGGGCAATTATATGCTTTGTTACTTACTGATTTGAGTAACTAAAGATAGGGTAATTTTTACACTGTGAGTGAAAATGTTAAATACCAAACTATTTCTTCTGCTTCATTTAATACTAATGAATATTCACAACCAGAATAATTCATTCTCATAAAGTGTCATTCTATTAATTAAGAAAAATTATAATTTTCAATGTCAGAACAAAGCAAATGACACAAATTAATCAAAGACTACTAATAAATTTTTAATTGTTGCATAGTGGAAATAACACACTAATATTTAATGCACATACACACAGAGATAATTATTTATTCATTTGTTAGAGAAGAACTAAAGAAACACTGCACTAAAGCTTTCCTTGATATTTCAGAGAATATTCCTCTCCATTACTCTTCCTCTTTTCAAGGTAAGGATACTTCTGATATTTTTTTTTTTTTTAAACCTTAAAGGATAGCTGGAGGGTTTGGAGGTGGCAGTGTACTAGATCACAGAACATCATGTTCAAATACACTTGAGTCTAAATTCTGCTTGTTTCATTTTGCACAAGAGGCCATGCATCATTAAAACTTAAAAGATACAATTCATAAACACACAGAGAAGTTCTTTAACTCTGAAAGCAAAATGGATACAAGGCAAACCTATGTGTAGATATGAAAATAAATTCAAAAGAAACATATTTTATATTGTCTGTAGCAAATTTAGGGCCTGCTCCTGCAATCACTTATGAATGAAAATAAATTATATGAGCAGATTCTCAGTAAGTCTTCTTCTGTAAATGATATAATCCATATGCTTTCTAAGATGAAGATCTTATTAAAAAAAAAAAAAAAGTTTTTATCTTGGCAAGGTGTCAAATAATTTTGAGGTTTAAAGTGTATAATTCTTGATTGTTTTGTTAGTTCTTTCTGATTGCTAAAAAGCAAAATGTCATGTGTCTGTGAGTTTTTATAAACTGTAACTGTCTGTAATTTGGATGTCAAAACAATTTTTCCAACTCATTATTCCATTTAAAATACAAATATTATATCCCACCATTACACTTCCAAGAAAGTGATTTCTATTGCAGTGCACTGCATGAAGACTTATGTTTACCCCAAACACATAGAAGAGAGAGTTCATTATCATACTATTGAAAGAAAGCTGGCCAGGCATTTGGCAGTACATTATTTTGTCAATTTCTTCATACCTTCTTGAAATAACTAAACAGTTATCTCTGACAGAGTCTGCAGAGTCATGGAAATATTTATTCAATCCGGTATACTTAAATTATTTCAGCAACAGACGTTTCTCAGTGGATCCCAGTGACAGGATGAGAGGAAACAGGCACAAACTGAAATGAAGGTAATTCTAGTTAAACATAAGAAAAAGCTGTTTTTACTGTGAGGGTGGTCAAACACAGGAACAGGTTGCCCAAGGAGGCTGTGGAGTCTCCATCCTTGGAGATATTCAAAGCACAACTGAATGAGGTCCTGGGCAACCCACTCCAGGTGACCTTGCTCTAAACAGGAGTTTTGACTTTACCACCTTAGAGGTGCCTTTCGGACTCACTCATTCTGTGAGACTGTGGTTCTGTGATAAAATATTTCCATTTTGGAAAGCTGTGTACAATGTAGCCTTTCTAAGGTAGCAGATGTATAGGATATTATTATTTCCTCTGGTTTCTAAAATTAAGCTGACTTCAAGATAACTTCTCCCATTTCTGATAGAAAGAAGCAGACACCTCTGAAGGCATGTAAAACAGGTTACATAAATTGTTCCATTTTAGGATGAGGTGGATTGTTCTCTATCGGGGACTCTTGCTCCAATTTTTCGTTGCAGTTACAGTAAGTGATACCACTGAAATAGTTCAGAACACAAACCTACATATTCTGTCAGTTTCTGTGAAAGGAGTGAAGCCACAAAAAGGAATGTTTCTTTATTATCTGCTTAAAACACTAGGCACAGCTACATTCAGGAGAGGAGCATAAGAATGGCCATCAGGGTATTTTCATAGGCTTATGTAACCCAAAATCCTGTCCCCAGGAGAGTCATAAAAAGAAGCCTAGGGAGGAATATAAGAGTAAGACAAATGTATATTACCTCCCCTTAGGTGGAAATATTTACATTTTTGGGGATTTCCTGAGATGACTTTTCAGTCAATTCTCTGACTTTTCAGTGAATTTCTCGTTCATGAATTTTTCCAGTGTCTTTTTTAAACCATGTGATCTTTCAGCATCCACAACAACCCTTGCTAAACTGTCCATTGTCTCTTTTGAATAAGCAATCATGTGCACATATATAGATAGATAGATTTTTTTTTTTTTTAAAAAAAAAGCACAAGAAACTCAGTTAAGACCTAAAAAGAAAAATACCAGTTTTTATCAAGAAAGGAAAAGTACAAGGCTAATTTTAAACTTAATTTTTACCCTTTCTTTTTTTCTTGTTAGAAGCTCCAAAGTTCTACCATCCAAAATTGTATCAGCTATACCAGAAGTATGGATCTCTGCTTAGCACCACCCACAGTCTCTGGAAAATACCACCCTGTTACTCATTGGAAGCTTACAATGAGTAAACTTTTCTGAGGGAAGAAACAGATATTTTTTCAGTATTTCCAGTATTAAACTCAAAGTCTAAGATATTATGACAGTGTTCTTCCAGTTTCCATAGTCTGTACTGTCACTAGAGAATAAGAGCACCACTGATCACCTGTATCATGTATAATTCCTTATGGGAAAGATGAACAACTTTCTTCTTTGTAAAGCACTGGTTATTATTCACAGCATGGAGTCAGATAAAATGGATTGATCCAATATTATAAGCCTATCAACTATGCTCTAAAACTCTCTGGAATTTTTCACATATTCACCATCTGCAAATATGTACGCAGGCATTGGTAGAGGTTTGAAGCAATGAATGGGACGGTTGACCCAAAGATAAATGACATTGAGTATGGTAAAGATTGTTCACATGATAAATAGTCGGATGATATGTAATAAGCAGAACTGCTGCTTCTTTGTTCACATAAATACCTTATAATGGGATAAGGATATAGTTGGGGACACCTAGGAACCAAATTTGGGGTCCCTAAAAAAAAGACAAAATCATACAAGACTCACTGTCTCCTGAGATTCTCCAAAGACTGGCTCAACAGAGCTTGATGTACAGGATAAGGACAGCAGATTAACCACAAGCTGTGACCCTACTCTCCTGATATGTGACCAACTGATTGGAAGATGTACCTGTTGTCAGACATTTCCTTACCTTAGGGAAATAATGCACTTTTTGTGTTCTCTACTTTCAGTGTTTTATATTTTATGATGTTTAAAGATAAGAAAGGCTTCTAATAGCATTTCCCAGTAAATTGCTTGATTAAACTGAGAATGTAAAAAATCATTTCACCTGCAACTTACCCTTATACTTTGTTTCAAGGCAAACTAATATTAATTGCATGCCCGTTAAAACACTTAACAACTTCTAAGTGTCACTGACCTCTGATTTGGCTATAGAACATGTCAGCATGATCATATTAACTAGAATACAGAGACAAAAAAACGATAAATGGAATTACAGATGGGCACAAGAGATAAAAGAGACACTGGTGAAGGTGAGGGATTACAGACAAATTCAGTAACTGTCCCCTGGGGTTGAAAAACGGCATATTTTTTGAATTATAGGTCCCTTTCTTCAGACCAAAAAGCAGGGTGAAAAACCGTGAAGAAAATGGATCTGTGAGTCATCTGGGAAGATGCAAATCATAAGAAATCACTACCATTTAGTTTAAAGAGAAAGTCAGACTGCTGCCTTTACATTACCTGTGTTAAACAGAGGACATTTTTTTTTTTCTCATAACTCAGTCTGCCAAATTTTATTAATGCTAAATTTCCAGAGATTTTTTTTTTTTTTTTTAATAATTCTATCTCATTTTGTGTGTCCTTGTTAAAGTTAGGTGGACTTTCAAAAGAAAATAAATTACCAAACTCTACAATGCAGGAAAAAAATGAAATTGAATCCTAAAGAAAAATAACCTGAAATAGTTAATGGCAAGAACTCAGATCAAAAAGAACAGAACTGGAAGAACAGTGCCAAATGAGAAACGCTGTCAGTAAAATCTTAGCAATGAAACATCCTGAATTCACAAGTCAGTTTCACCCGAAGACAGAGATAATACATTTCAGTAAAATTCACATAAGGAAAAAAATTAGATAAGCAGGTGACATCAGAATATACAACTCATTAATGTAAAATGCCTCCTTTGAAAGGATGTTAGGAGTTTGCTACTAATTTCAGTTTTGCAGTGCAGTGTTCCAGTTTTGAAAGAGCTGAAAAGAGAATTCACAGTACACATTCCTTCTTCACTTTCAGAACAGGATGTCATTGCTTATTCTCTGTATATGCTGGAATTATAAATATGATGGCATTTGTGATGAATAACATTTATGAATACTGCTGGAGCATTACTTGTATTTTATTCCAGGAACGCTTTCATTTCAATAATTAAAGTATTTTTAATGCTTATTGACAACATGTTTTTAAGGCAGTATGAATTATTGTAGTTAAATGTACAGTAGACATGCAGTTGAACAGTCTCTCAATGAACATGTTCTGTTAGTAAACCCTAGGCTTTGACAGAACATAAAGATTTAGATTTCCTATGCTGATTTTTGCCATTCCATCTTTCAAGTACTCTTAATAACGTAATCACAATCATCATCTTAATTGTCTCTGACTCTGATACCACTATAAATATGTATTTTGAGTCATAAATGTTAGGATTTACTTAAGGGTTGAGTTCCTTTGCCTACACATGGGTGCCCGAAGTCATCCAAGCCACCTGTATGGAATATGTTCAGGGTAGGTAGGAGACATCTTCTGGAGCAGGACAGCCAGTGTCGATGTTGTAAATAATTAAAAAATATCAAACTAAAAAAATAGCTAAGACTGAAGTTTTCAGGTGTTTTCACACAATTGGTATAATGCCTAGATAATGATATGATGAATACAACTTCTTGATAAATCAGAATAAGTTTTTTTCAGATAATTACATGACGATATACAAACATTACCGCCAGCTGGAATTTATGCATTCTCTGTACACAGAGCACCCAGAATATAGGCATAATGAAAAGTTTTCTTTCTCTTTTTCTACAGAACATATTGAAATTTTACTTTTCACAGCTCAAGATTTGATTGCTCTCCTATTTTGATTATCTTTTTGTTGTGTTTCCTCAGGAGTGGCAAATAGTGGCATAAAAAATGCATTGTTATTCATGGAAATTCCAGATGCTGCTTTGCACTACATTATTTTGTCTGCTTTAAGCAGGCGTTTAAAGACATCTCAGTTCCATGGTAGGACAAAGGAAAAAAAAAAAAAAAAAAAAAAAAAAAATTCTCCCACCTCTGGTGAGGGAAATATCTCTTCTTCCATCCTAAAATGTGATGCTTAGGTTCAATTCAGTTTCACTGAAGTTCAGCTGAGACTTTCCTAAATCCATAAAAATTGAGACTTTTTCTTGGTTTGGTTCCTTTGTTTGGAGCAAAGAGAATGATGAAAGTCCTCACATGAATAATAATGATAATTTCCATGGCTTTTCAGATTTTGGATGCTGACGGCCAGAAACTTAGAAACATAAAAGATTTATGTAATTAAAGGGTAAGCAGCCATTGAGCAGGGCTTGTCAATAGCTCATTGATATCCAAAACATTGATGTTAAGTGCCCAATAATACATTTCTATATTGATATACATGTAAGAGTACACATATATATTGATCCAAAAGGAGTGGTTTCGTTGGTTGGTTTGTTTTTAATGAAAATTCTAAGATTCTAAAGAGTTTTGAACTATCATTCAGAAACATTTTTCATAAAGAAAATGAGAGAAAAGTACTTAATTAGATAGATAAATAGGTATACCAACTTTGTGCCAAGTCCTTACTATCTGTTGGAGTGTGCATAAAAAAGAAAATAATTATGGGGAATATACTGAGGGGTAGTAAATCTGTCTTTTTTCGTAAAATTTGAGGAACAATTTTTATATATTCTGTTAATCCCAAGCTACTGCCCAACTTTTTGAAATACAGATTTTTTTGTTCCATTTACCTCAGATAAACTTTTGAAAAAGCAGGCTCAGTAATGAATAGATGCAACAGTCAACACATAAATTGCTATCTAAAAAAAGTACCTGACTCTTCCTGTTTTTCGTACAGAGATGAATAGGATATTTTCCCTAGAAGAAAATAAGCAATCTCACACAGCTGATATGTAATTGGGAAAGGAAGCAAAATATTTCAGCACAAAGAACCGAGGGTACACTACTAGACTCAGCCCTGGATCTATGTGTGGAGACACAGTAATGTAAGTCTGGACCTCTCCCAGTTTCAGGTATGCATGTATGATATATAAAGTTTCTCCAATCATTTGTGAATCCTATTTTTCCACATTCCATCCCAGTCAGCCAGCGATCAGATTCTAGTGCCAGTACATAGGATGAACTGCATAACATAGGCAGGGAGTCAAAATGAATACAAATATTATCAGGTGAGATGGCTGCTAGAAAAAAATAAAGCAGAGATTTACTTTTGAGAGTAGTTAGTAAGATATTTGGAAAACACAAGTTTGCATGGAAAGTAGAAACCCATTTCAGTCAACCACTGAGTAAAGTGACATTGTCAAATCTGTATCTGTTGACTCAAGAATTTTTCCTATATTATCAGACATAAAGAGTAGATTAATTAAAACCAACATTTTTTTTTTTTTAATGTACGTGGGGTACATGTATTCTTACCATCATTTGAAACAAACTTTCATTACACAAAAAACTTGTAGAAAAGCTTGAATACGCTTCTTCTACAACATCAGTCCAGGAGTCACTCTTACCACAATTTCCAAATAACAGATTAATTTCACTACTATGAATCCCCTACAAAGCAATCAGAACAATAAGGAGCATGGAAAAAAGCTGTTTGTGTGTCAGCAAAGACATACAGTTACTTTTAGACGTATCAAAATTATGGGGAGATATAAATCCTTATTATATATAGGTACAAGATGTATGGGTTTCTTTGTCTCCGGTCAGATTACAAGGGTCATTCTCTTTGAAGGAAAGGAGAACTAAAAATATTCCATGCACTCTGTGTCTTCTATTAATAAGTGATATGCTGATTCTGTTTATGACATCTCAAAAGGACTGTATTGTTTGTCAGCAGTTATAGTCTGCTTAAGACCTGAAAGCATAAACATGTTAAAGTTTAAATTATCAGGACAAGATTGGATGTGCTCAGCTGCATAAAGCACTATAGTTTTTAAATCAGCTCAGGTGTACTGATTAACACCTCAGAATTTGACCTCTCTTTGGAACAGAGGTGACACAAATCATAACTTCTGAAGAGGAGCATGATTTTCTGATAATCTTCTGATAACATTTAGGCTGAAAAAGAAATATGCTGTGGTTCTGTCTCTGTTACAAAGTCAAGTCATTTAATCTCCTTGGTTGAGATTCACTTCCATTCTGCAATAGATTTATGCACCCTCTGAGACTGAGCTTGAGGAAGTTAGTGATGCACAGACATGAGTGAATTTACTCTTACTTAGTTTGTTGTCTGAAAATCCAGAGTAACAGCTTCTCTACCTGCAAGAGGTAGATGTATTATCATAATAATATTCTTGATCCTTCACATTTTGCAGATGTGGAGACTGTATTCATAACACTCTTTGTGTGAGATTTGTAGCAGTTCTGCTCTAAAACCATGTGAATAATTTCATGAAACTGATTATTTCGATGCAAATTGTGGCATAAAGTACCTCTTAATTAAAGTTCTTTTATCTTGAGACTGAACATCTTTAAGGTTTGACTATAGAGCATACAAGCACGTTTATCAGAGCATTTTTTAATACTGTATTTTTCATATGTGAAATCTTCAGCATTGTGCAGCTAACAAAATGCAATAGCTCTCATGTACACTTTTCAGGCTGAAGTGGTACAATTCAGTGTGTTTCGCTGCTCATGCTGAAGCACTGCTTGAACTATTGTGACTCTCTGAACTTTAAATATTCCTTGTCTTCTCTGAGAACAATTCAAGGCCATCAGATAATGTGGCAGCCATTCATTTTGCAACAAAATGTGCGGCTCAGTAGCAGAGATGGTAGATTTAACACAAGAAACACTCCTAACATTCTTTAGAAGTACTAGCAGCCCACTGCTGATATTTCCCTGAAATGAATGTGCTGTCTTTCTTTATTCATTATTCACTCCTTTTCCTTTTAACTGAAATCAGTTTGGGGTGAAGTGTGTGGGGGGAATAATAAAAAGAAAAGACAGTCTTCCCTTGGTAGGTCTTATTTCATCACTGACAGACTTTTACTCAAGTCTTTGTGTTATGAAGTCTGATATTTTCCATTTGATATTGAGGATTTTTGCTGTATCCTTATTAAGAATCCTTAATTCTAAATGCACTTCTCATGGAAATGAATCCTACAATCTGATTTTTCACACAAAAAACTTATTTGTTCTGTATTTGCTATTTTTTTATGTATTGTTCCTTTGCTTTCATATTTCAGAAAATTTCCCCATTTACTAAATCTAGAACACCCATATCAAGTATTTATTGTATTATTTTACTGAATTCAGAGTAAGAGCAAAATTTAGGTTCCACTATTGCCCTCTCTAGGAAAACTGATCCTGTACTTAACTACTTCCACCTTGAAGAATTTTTCTTATATCCAATCAAAATTTCCTTCTTCACAAGTTGTGTCCATTGACCTCTGTCCTATTGCTGTGCACCTTTGAGTTTGGCACTGTATTTTCTAGAACTAACCATAACAGAAATGAAAACTACAGTTACATTCCCCTTCTCTTCCCCACACTAAACAAAATTCTGTCAGTCTCTCAGTGTGCTGTTGTATCCTCAGCGGAATCAAAAAAATTTATGCAAATAATTTTGATCTCATAACAGTAACACTGCCATGGATAGATCTACATAATTGAAAAGTGGTTGCAAAAACATAGTCTATTATGCATGCATGCTTGTGCACATACACACGTATGCAAACACTTTCAGTGAACCACTGTTCTGTAGAACAAATGACCATAAAACAAGAATGTATGCATGATCAGATCACTGAACAAGAATATTTTGGAATACACTATGGCTACCAGAAAGTCACTTCTGGAAATCCCTACCAAGATAAAGTATCTTAGAAAAATGTTAAGAGACGTCTGAGAAATGCAAGTTGTGTTATCAAGGAATTATATCTTGAAGGATGCTAAAGTCATGGAGACACATATGAAAATAATATCAGAAAACTGTATCTTGAAGTTGCAGAACACATACAGGAACCTAGTTTGGAAAAATCTCTCAACCATTGTAATAAGATTACTTAATGTGACCAAGTACATAATATTTTGACGTTTCCCACAACTGATAGCATAGATCAGATTGTCTTTAGATTGCTTATATGATATTGCAGCATAAACCAGCAGCTATCTGGGCTCTGCTTCTGCAGAACTGATCATAACGGTTTCATGAAATTTTACCTGTGTATGAGTTATCTCAAATAAAATACATCTCTATTACTTGGTTTCCATCTAGTATCACACCACTGGCACTTGGTTGCAATTTTTGTGTACTGTCATGTAGGTCAGTTTCCTTTACTCCAGGTCTACCCCCTGCAATGTCTCCAGTCTGGCAATCTATCTCTTGTAATGTAGGGCCCAAAAGTGAACATATTATTCAAGTAGTCTAACAAGTGTTAAGTAGAGGGAAATAATAATTTCCCTTGACCTTCTGGCTACACTTCTGTTAATGTAGCCTGGTACACAGCCTTCATTGTAGCAAGAGTACAATGTTGACTCATGTTGAGTTTGTCATTCACCAGGACCCTGAATTTCTCTTCAGCAAAGGTTCAGCCTGTGAGGTCATTGCCCAGCCTATATTAATGCATGGTGTTGTTCCATCTCCAGTGCAGAACCAGCCACTCTTCTTTTGTTGGACTTCATGTGGTTCTTGTTGGTTCATTCCTCCAGCTTGTAGGAGTACCTCTGAATAGCAGTTCTGGTACCCAGCATATTGATCTTTTTTTCCAGTGTGTTCAGTTTAATTAATCTTTATACTATTCAATTCAAGGAGACAATATATAATATTATAGCCATTACTTCCTAGAGGGTAGGACCATTTAAAACACTAACTAGACCTTCACTTTACCTTGACTATAGCTAGGAGTGAAGACCCATTGTAGGTAGTTTGTGCTATTTTATTTTTCAGTAAGTTTTTCTATATATAAAATTATGTTAAAATATTTATTGTTTATATATTGCTAGATCCAAAGGAGGGTAACTTAAAGAACAACAGAACAGAAGATGAAATATTGGCTTATCAGAGAAAAACAAAAACAACCCACCAAACTTAAAAGCCAGGTTAGGAAAACCTTACTGAAAATGCTGCTAAATAATGACTAACAGAACATAGATATGTAATGTGCTATGACGTAAAAAAAAAATAAAAATAAAAGTAGTCATATTTGATAGTACAACTTTAGCTGAGGGAAAAGTATAGGCATGTCTGATGTTCTGGGGTATTTTCCTCTAAAAGAGGAAACCTAATGGACATTTTTTTGGCTGAAAACCACAAGCCTGGGGTCCAAAGAAAGACCTATAACCACCCTTGCTTGTATCTTGTGTAATAAGTTCCTGATGAACTATAATCATAACAAAACATATAAACAAAAAGTTACAATAATCTGCTTCTTTTTTATAAAAATGAAAAGATGTCATATGCAAAGCTTCCATACTTAAATGAGTTAGTTTTTCTCAACAATAAAATGCCTTATGTAAAAGGAGATTATTTTCAAAATCCTTGTGTATGAAAAGGAATTTGAGGCTCCAGGTTTAGAATTCAAAGGAAATTAGACTCTATCTGGTTTATTTACACAAGAGCTAGATTTTTCACTGGAGCTTACAGTGAACTCCACAGATTTTGTATGAAAGTGATGATCTCAATTTTTACTTTTTTTGTTTCAGAATCAATCAAGCCTATTTTTTTCTCAGTGCAACTACCTCTTACCAGGCTAAAGCAATTCCCTTTGAAAATTTCTTTTGATGGAAAGAAATCTAAACAAGGTCGAACTGCTGGGCAGTCACCCCTCTACTAGAAGGTAACTAGCTCATTTGCTGATTTCCATCCATATGCCTGCTGAAGCCTGCTGTTTCAGAACAGAGTACAGAAACTGCCTCTGATTTAGGATATCTACACACACTCTTACCCAGTAGGAAATTTGTTTAGAGGTATGGTATACAAGATTTCCTAGTGTGACTACAGAAATGTAAGTAAATACTTTTACAATTCAGGTGCGAGTTATCCTTTTTACAAGAATTTTTTTCAGAGTAATATTATACATGGGAATAAGCAGTCGAACTTTACATAATTTTTACACCTCCAAGAGCAAGTGCAAACAAATACTCACAATCAATGATCAGTGCTACATACATTTTCTATATCTCCAGTTCAGTCTTTCCTTGCCTGTAGAAAGGGATCAATTTACATTTCAGATAGTAGGCTTTCCTTGCTTCCTGCAGATCCTGGCAGAGGCAGCAAATTTTCAGTCTGAATTAAAGAAAATTACAAAGAAACAAATGCTATTTTATCACTTTCTAATCTTGTGAGTCAAGGATCTTTTCTACCATGTGCAACTTTTGGAGAGAACTTTATTGCTAAGGTATGTTCTTCTATAATATAGTTTATTTTGAAAGGAAACAGCTAATTTTAGATACTAGATACAGGAGCCTTCTCTAATTCCTGCAGGTTTTAATTCAAAGGGCAAGCAAACATAAAATGGCTGAGACTCTGTATTCAAACTGAAGCTGTCATCTTCCCTAAAATACAGGCAGAGTTCAGAGCCTTGCACTATGCTTAGGATTTGGGCAGACCGATCCCCCAAGCTGTCATCTATCCTAGCATGTGTTCAGATTTATTGACATCAGTGACCTTGGATGGATTCTTAATTAAGCATTAATTAGATCTGCTCTGAGCAGAGTAAAATGATGCTATATTAAAATTGTAAGCAGCAGACTCCCTATGCTAAGGCTCCAAATGCTGACAACACCAGTTAAGGGGAACAAATGTTAGGAGCAGAAGTATCTGGGGCGGGGGGAAAAGCATCCAGTGAAAGTGAGTCACAGGTTTGTTGTATTTTTAAAAATATTTTGTCATCCCATGTGTCACTTTAATGTTTCATTTCTAAAAGAAGATCTCTCAAGCACTGTTTTTTCTAAAGCCACCTATTCACTTTCTTGTGACCCAAATGTATGTTTCAGTATGTTGCTGCTTTCTGCAGCTGGGGTTCAGGAGGATGAGACAGCACAGTCTTGAGAGACATTATTATTCAGCAATATTAAATTCAAGATCTCTCAACTTCCTTTTCACTGTGCCACAAACCACACATTAACAGTGTCTGTGTGATACTATTACTTTTTTTCCTCTGATTTTACATGGGTGCAGCAAATGAAATTATATTTTGTGGTGTTGAAGAAGTGTTGATTTTATGTAGCCAGAATAATCTCTTCTGCCACTGGATTTTATTAATCCAGATAATATAAAAGATACAATTCACAGTATACAACATTATATAACATATATAATGAAATATAATTAATAACATAATGTATAATATATAATATTCAATATACAATATAATTTTAATATAAGATATATAATGTGATTTCATATGATATTTTAAATAATAACATTGGAACACTGTTGTGGTTTTTTTTTGTTTTTGTTTTTGTTTTTTCAGGCAGTTCTGTCTTTTTCCATGTGCTTATATTGCTTTTAATGAATGAGAAAGGAAATTTTCTTTAGCTTTTCAATGTACCACTCAGTCTTATTGTCACTACTGAGCTAACTGTATTGCACAGTTCCCTGAAAAAGAAAAATATCTTTTTGTTGCCTTCATACTATTACAAACTTCATTCCCACTTACTCATCTCTCATACAAACAGGATATATTCTGTCTGTTGAAGGCAATGGAGAAGTGTTGACAACCAAAACTAAATAGAATACTAAGACAGAAGCCACAGAATCCTTAATCACTCTGGACTGCACATACACAAATATACCTGCCTTCCACCTTCAGAGTTAGCTAGCCAAGATAAGAACAAACTGCTGAGTCCACAGCAAAACTGGTATCAGTGGAAAATGTATCCTCCACTCCAACTCAATAATGAAAAGCTCAAGGACTGCTGAAGTGTGTTGAATATAGTTATCCACTGTAGCTTGCCTTTTTGTAAAAACAAAGACAGAACCATCCCTTTGTATAATCTAATTTCTCTTCATGGTTACAATTTCAAAAGTTTGAGCTATAGTTTAAATGGAATCACTGGAGTTTTAATAATGACATCAATATCTGAACCAGAAGCATTTTAGAACATAAAAGAATGATATATTTTATTATAAAATCCTTTTAAATTTAAATATTGCTTACATTCAGTTTCCACCAATTTCGTCTTTAAATGTGTTTTCTGCAAGCCTTTCTTAAGAATCTGAGAAATTATGTGGTTTTTGACTAGACATGCGTCTAAAGCCATATTTTAAAAACAGACTACTGTTTCAATAGTAATCAGTGTGATATTAATGATATCAAGGTTAGAAAGCCCCTTTACAGGCAGGTAAGAAGTAATTTGCCTTCATGAGGAGTTTCCTCTTTGATCAGTCAAATGGTTGGCTTCCGCTTTAAAGAATATTTTCATATTGGTTTATTTTCATATAGGTTTAAAAAACCTATATACTCTCAAAAAAAGTTTAATTATCTTTAAATCCTTCTAACTTCTTTGCTTCAGTGGTGCCTTCTGGCAGTAGAAACTGCTGATTAATTATGCATTTTGAAAAAAGACCCATTTCTTTTATCTATTTCTGAGCAAGGCTGTCTCAAGAAAATTGCACCACAGGAATCAAGATCTGAGTCTCCTTTCTCTTCTAACTTCTTCATATTGTGTATTACATTTTCACTGAACACAAAAGACATAATGCAGTGGGAAAGTAGCCCCAGTCCAACAATGACAAAACCATAAATTACAGCCTCATTCAGAAATGGAAACAAAAAATAAAATAAATCTTTGCAGGATAAAATCCAAAGACAGCAGCACCATTTGTTATTATCTCTAACAATCTAAATGCAGCAGGGAATCCTTTGGTCATGTTACACTACTCACCTTACTAACAAGAATCCCCTTTGATACCAACCCCTTTTTCTCATATATTTCTCATTTTGCTCAGTGAAATTGTAGGACAGCCTGATACCTACCCTCTCAAGCTTCATTCAACATTAAAGAGCAGTGACAGACAGTAGCTTCACGTTTTAGACACACTGCATGTCCTGAGTCACAGAAGCTGCAGAAGGGCAATCTCTAATTTACCTCTAGAACTCTCCATGTAGGGAAAACGAGAAAAAAAGTGTGGGGAAAAAAAATTAAAAAAAAAAAAAAAAGAAAAAGAGTCACTCCTACACAGTAATATTTCCAATTAATTTTCTTATTGGATGTTAGTATAAGAAAACCACAAGATATATGGAAATGAAAGCTTCTGTTTAAATGGTCAAAAAAAAAAACTCAGTTAATCATTAAAAAGTGCAATATATTGTGAAAATACATGAATATCACAAAGGTTGAGAAGAGAAGGAATATGAAGATTTGAAGTAGGTTGAAACAACCTGTCAGTCTATCAAGGGATAGCTGTTTATATTACTTTTTTTCTTCTGTTTTCCCCAAGCCCAGAAGCATTTAATTAACACCCCATATAAAAGACATTGTTTGAAGTCATGGCACTAATAAAATTAATGACAAAGCTGTCAGCAGCTTTGCTCAACAGACACAGGGTTTCACTAGTGGCTCCTTTAGAAGTTGTTCTGAATTAGATTTTTCTTCAATTTCCTATTGTTGCTGTTGTTATTGTCATTATTATTATTATCATCATTATTATCATTAAATATGAATTAATCTTCCTGACCAAGACTTGAAATAATATCTTTTTGTTTTCATTAGGCATGACAAAAAAGAAATCTGGTGGAGCAGACTATAAGCATATGTGGAAGGTGAGAACATCTGCTTCAGGGAGGTGATCCCATCAAGGACCTCTTCAGTGCAAAGGGGGTAATAAGTAAAGGGGGAAGTGATAAACAAGAAAACACACAGACACAAAGCCAATAGACAAGGGATAACAGAGACAGTGCCAAGGATGAAAAGTCTCTAGCTGCCAATGGATCAGCCATTAAGGAACTTTGGGCAGACCTTTGGAGAGGAACAGCCTGGGCTTTGCCACTCATAAGAAGGCGGAAACAAGGATATGGAGATTTGGGATATTTGAGGGCAGTGTCAGTGGGACTAGCAAAATTTAGGAGGGAGGCTGTAGGGGAAGGGGATGGGGAGGAGCAAAGTCCACGTTTCCTCTAATAACTTTAAACCTTAAGTTTCCCCCCAGAATTTCCTAAGGTCTTCTACAGTACTTGTCTTTACCTACCATGGCTCATGTGTCTTCTGCAGTACTTCAGTTATTTTTACCTTCCTTTGTGTTTCCTACTTAATTCTTTTGGCTAGCCTGCAGCATAACAGGGGACAAATAATGTCCTTCTTTAGAAAGGGAAAAAGTGAAGTGGACCCCCATACTTTCAAGTTTTTATGTATTCATATTTAAATTGTGTTGTAATGGAAAAACATTGGTACAACTCAAGAACAAATTCACATGCAGTATGTTTTTCTGTATCTTGACTAGATGTCCTCAGCTCAAGGCTGTTTTGTAGGCAGTTGAAAAATCACTATGTTGTGTCCTTTCCACAATGTGTAGGCAGACCTAAAATACATAGAAGAAGTGTGACTCATCTGAAGGATACAAATATAAACAGGTAGAGACAATGCATGCAGACTGTGGTACAAGATGTACCCACTACTATTTACTCTAGGTGATGCTTTAAAAAGCTACTTATTCACTGGCATGGCCTTGTCTCAATTGAATAACAGAAAAAAAATCAGGTATCTTACATTAAGAGTACTTCAATCAAGAAACATGACAAGTTTGACATTTAAAATGTGAGTGATGTGACAGTCACAACAAGATACAACTTACAGCTACATCAGTGGACTTACACATTTGCCAGAAGTCTGAATTATGTCTTCATGAGCAGGTGGTGTTTTCAACGTGAAACTATTCCAAAGCTATCACTCACATGACAAAAAAATATAACCTTTCATAGCTGACAGGTTTTATATCAAGTATTGCTTGAAAGTAGGCAAAGATCTGATAAAAACATCATGCAACAGGTCATAGCTAGGTATACATACCTCCAGATGTTTACCATGGTAAACTGTGAAGACTGTTTTATCAGTAGACAAAGTAAGGGGGTTTTGGGGGTTGGGTTTTTTGGGGGTTTGGTTTGGTTTGGTTTTTTTAGTTACTGCTAGTTCTACTGCAGCAATATACTTTTCATTTAAGGAACAAGAAGCAAGATAGAACTGACGTGTTTCAGGAGTTGGGTTTTTTTGTCACCAATGGTATACATAATCTGTGTTTTATAAAGTGTAACCAAATAAAAATGAGTATTTTCTCATGATAAGTGAAAAATGAGTAAGGATGTAAGGCCAACCAATCTGAGATGTCTAATTTGAGCAATGTAAGGAAATACCTAAACCAGAATTTGGGCCAAAATCAAAAATCAAAATTTTCACCCCCAAAAATGCTCAGCCATTGACTAAGTCCAGAAGAATGTACACACTATATGCACTGTACCACCAATGAGTAGTATACTTCAGCATGTTGAAGTCATTCTATTCTACTGGAAGCTTACTATATAACCCTTCTGCAAAATAAATAGTTGAGATTCTAAGGACTTCCCAAACATATATTAACTGAAACATTATATATTCTTACTTTCTCTTGTGTGTGTTCTCAATGTAAAACAGAGTGAAATAAAGGTTTTGAGGAGCTGAAGCAAAAGAAGCCTATAATTTATTTCAATTAGAAATCTATTAAAATCTGTCCAAAACTGCAGAGAAGTGGAAGAAGGGACTGAAAATATAGCTAAATTTATAGTTATATTGAGGAGGATATGACTTAAGAAGGGAACCTATAAATAATGGGAAAATACTGATTGAGGAATAAAAATTAAACACTTTAGAAAGATATAGGGAAAATCTAAGATGTTTAAGGCCTGGCAAAATGCTTTATGTAAGACTACCAATGTGAATGGGAGAATAGTAAGAGAAATTACAGGGCAGTTACTATATTATAATGGTATTAAAAGAGAGAGTGTAGTTCCATTTCGAAAGAAGTAATCAGACAATATGTCTTCTGAAGGAAGTTCCACATGATATAGGTCAGTAATGATCAATTAAATTGTAGGACTGTACAATTGGAACTATAGATGATACCATGACAGAAGGATATAATTTGAAAATATTAAAAAATTAGATATTTGAGAATTCACACAGATCTTAAAAAAAAAAGGTATGAGCAGAGAAGGGTGGGTTTATATGGGAAAGAGTCACATAAGTGCAAGTCTGTCA
Organism: Athene cunicularia; assembly: GCF_003259725.1. Taxonomy (NCBI): domain Eukaryota; kingdom Metazoa; phylum Chordata; class Aves; order Strigiformes; family Strigidae; genus Athene; species Athene cunicularia. Next base: position 75,192,165 of record NW_020799091.1, on the reverse strand, counting down.
GTCCAGCTGAAATATTACAAGATACTTTGAAACTCATTTTGAAAGGAAGAATGACATAGACAGAGATAATGGGAAAAAAATCCATAAAATTCTATGTGAGTTTCAGAGAGAAAGTTCATGCTAGATTGTAAAAGTGAGTTTATTTTCTAGAGGAGAATGAAGTAGTATTAGTCAAACATTTAATGTGGCTATTCATGGGAAATAATAAGTGAAAGCTGTCAATATGGGGATTGATGCAGGAACGTAAAATGCATAAAATACCATTGAAACTGAGGAACTAGAAATGACTGTGATTTCATTTGGAACAATATCAGACTAGAAGAAAATACCTACTGGAATTTTTCAATTATCTGTTTTGGAAAATATCTTGCTTAATATTTTCATGTTACTGACAAGTTTAACACTGAAAAGTTAATTTTCTTGATGGCATAAATTTGGGAGATATTATCAAAACAGAGGAAGACTGAAATGTTAAGCAGAAATTCCACAATAACCATAAAAACTGGAATCATATAATGTAGTTTCTATACACTAAAGTGCTTTGTGAAAGCGTGCAGCTGTGGACTTAAAGTAGTTACTTGAAGATTGTTACACTGGATTAGTTTTTAGTGCTGAACCTCTCATTTTTTTTTTTTTTTTTTTTTTTCTTACCTAAGGCATCTATTTACTGATTAGTACTCTGAAGAGTAGAACAATGTGCCTGATGTGTACATACCTGCCAACAGCAAGTGTTCATGTTTATATAATTTACATAAATGTCTAAAACATCTTTGAATTGCAGTCAGCTGAAGCTGGGTTATGTCCCAGAGCTGATGTGAATGCTGTGCTTTGCAACAATATTCTAGGGCATGCGAAGTGGAAGGGAAAAGAGAGAGAGCGGATGCATGCACCCATCTCTTTGTGAATATTATGTTTGATGGACAGTGAATTTACCAGCACACTTCCCTGACACTCAGCGTTACAGTGAATGAATAGGCTTTGATCTTTGCCCTGCTCCAAAAGCCTTAGTGTCAGATGAGAAGCCTCCTAAAATGGCATAGCCCTTAAGCATTGCTTATTTACAAAGTACATTTATTTACTCAGCAGATCTTTCTCCCCCTCTCAAATTATCTTGTGAATATACTGACACTGAGAAAAATTAAGAAAAGATACAGATCATAATCGACAAACATCCCTTCTAGTGGCTTTCTTGGCACTTTTCTAAGCAATAGGTTAAGGTTTATGAACTCTACCAGTAAGATGTTTTTATTGATCATGCCAGTCAATTGCATGTTACTTTGTGCATTTGTGACACATCAATGATATGTTCTGCAGCAGATTTGCAAAGCTACCTGTAGTTATCCAGATGGAACAGGCTGTGGGTATAATTCTACTTTTCTACTATGAACTCAGATTTCTATAATGATCAAGAGCAGATATATTTATTTTTTCTAAAATATAATGATGTGCATATTATCTAAAATAGGTGATACAATATAATGTATATTCTACATTTTTCATTATTATAAAGCCAAGTCTACTGATTCTATTAGAGTGATAATATGTTTTTTAGAAATTTTCTCCAACCGAACTATACTTTGAAAAGGTTTTGTGGATTAAATATATGTTTAAATTACTTGAAGGGCTAGTGATGGTGCTTGTGGGGGAAGTATCTATCCAGAACAATTTAATACAGGGACATTATTGTTGGAGACAGAATACAGGGCTAGAAGAATCTTTGGTCTGTCTCATTCCTATGTTTTTATATTCACAATAACTATGTTTTTTTCTGAATTTCAATGTATTATTTCAGAAAATTTCAGCTATGCTTTAATGTAAGTGTTGCTGTTGTATGTCATTGTACATAATACCAATTTACCAGTGAATACAGACCAATGTGCCCCCCAAACCCACTACCTACTTAAAAAGTTGATCAAGTAATGATGCCTATGAATAAAAGCTGTTCAGTTTGAAATATGTGGGCTGTGACATTACCCATTCAATCAAAGACAAGAAAAAGAAATAACAGTTTGAGACAATCTCATACTTTATTTTAATTTTTTCACTGAAATTTTTTTTACTAGCAATTTGAGTGGACCTGTCTCCTAAAATCTCTCACTCATCTAAAAAAATCTAGAAAAAAACATTAATAGACCTTTTAATGTATACTTTTCCAGTTTCAGAAGAGAAAGGTTTTTCATATTGTGCTTTTTTTCATGGCCTTGAGAAAACTTGAGTTAAAAAAAAAAAAAAAAAGTAGAAGAATAAAACAGATGTAACTCTCACTGAAACTCGTAAGTAGTTTTGAAACCTTAAGTCAAGTAAATCTCACTCAATATCAATTTTCATTACCAATCCAGAGGTCTGCTGCATTTTTCAAAATGGTTCCTTGGGTTTCATAAACCTTTTAATATCCTTGACCTTACCATGCAATATTCTTTTTTTTTTTTTTTTTTTCTTTTTTTTTTCTTTTTTTTTTCCTAGGAAATGTGTTTACTTTTGAAATGTTAAAGAAAGCAAGCCTATCAACCCCTGCTCCCAAACATTTTAATGCATTTCTGTCCTTCATCTTTATTCTGAATGGGAAAATGCATAGCATATAACATCCTTCTGACACTGACCACTGATGTAAAGCACTAGAAGGATTCAGTGCAAATCACTAGGGACAAGCAGCATTTCAGGCTTATGTACTATGCTGAGATGTAAGCCAAGCTAGAAGTATAGATGTGTGCTTTGTGATAATTTGCTTTAACATGTGAGTCTGTATGTGCATGCATGAGAGAGATAAGAGCAAAGGGACTTTGCAATCTGAAAATATTTTATTAATTGGGAACTTTTTATCAGTACTGAAGAAATAATTTCAGATATAAATTTACCTGTTTCCATGATCAAGTTTTCTGTATCTTCTAAAAAACTACTACTAATAATTGTTATTAGAACATTTCCTTCCTTCCTTTATTTCCTAATAATTTTAGAACGGCCATCATATCTAACCATTCCTACTAATGTGTAATTTTTGTAAAAGACAAGATAGCAATGAAACTGTGATTACATATTAAATGATTTGTCTCTAGCACCCCAAAGACATACTTTTAAAAGACTGACTCCTTCGCTGATCTCTGTTTGAGGAGTGCAGATAGAACTCTGTGGTTCATAAGAAAATCTCTGCCCAAGAAAAATGCATAATCTGATTTACTAAAGAAATTCCTAAAAATAAAATTTAAAAAAAAAGTCATTGTCACTTCTCAAAAGAACATATATATTTTTCCACATATGAAGTATCAGATGCATCCAGTAACAAAAATGATGTTGATTAGATAGTGTGTTCAAAGTAACCTAAATCTATACTACTGCATGGTTCTCATCAACACCATCTATTTTCATCCTCAGTGTTCATTAATCTGGCAGCAGACCGGCTGACCTGTTATAGCTACTGTGAAGTGTATATAGTGTCTGATATAATTAATTATATCTCTCCCCTTTTCTTTCATCCTTGCAGCAAAAAGACTAATGATGCCCTGTTTTCCCACAGTTATCATCTACAGTTTTGTCAATGACAGATTGCATGTAAGTGCTTTTGTCAAATAGCACAGGAATGAATAACAAGTTAATTGCAGATATATCATATCCAAAAGCTACAAATTTGTTAAAAAGGTGGGGGTAGATATGCCTTTTGAGACCTAGATCATTAATTAAAAGAAAACCCTAATAAACAAAGAGGCCAAGTCTGCATTAATTATTCTGACAGGAATGAAAGTTTGGGAAGCAAGCAGAGACTATTTCTCCATATCAAGGACATAATGTGAGGATCAAAATCTCATTTAATGCAAGATTTTAATTGTGGAAGTATTATTATTTTTAATCAAAGCAAACTCTTCAGACTCTCCTTTTTAAGAGATGTACAGATTGCTTGTTTAAAATAACAAGTTAAAATATTTTATTAAAGGTCTCACCTGCATCTGATTATTTACCTGTTATACAGCCAATATTAAAATAGATCTTACTTTTTAAAACTTTTTTGCTATGCTCATATGAGGAGGTTCCAGGTCTTTTCATTTCCCAGAGGCTCACCTTGAATAGACTTCTCAGTTCTGTGTTTTTGTGAGACAGATGTAAATAATTCTTGCTCTCCTCTTCTAGTAAAACAATTCCTGATATCAGGTAGGAACTAGGACATGGATGAAAGATGAGTCTTTTGCCTTTGATTAGCCTGTTAATGAAAGAGTAGATAGTGAATGTTGACATATTTTTAAATATTGGTTTTAGAAGTTTTTCTGGACTCTTCAATCGTCCTCATTTTTAAGTATTACCCTCAGTTTCTGTGATATTGCAATGGAATATTGTGATGAAGCTTGGATATGAGTGTGAGGAACTCCCTAACAAATATTAATCTTTCAATCAGAATTCATAGCCAAATGTTACAAAATCATTAGTATTACTAGCATAACAAATAGTCAAGGTTATGGCATTTGAAACCCAGAATAGACTTAATTTAATGTTATAATTATTCATTCAAATTGCTTTCATTTGTTTATTCTAAATACATTCTGGATTAAAAATATGCAATATTCTTATGAAAATAATTGAACTGTATCCCCATTTTAAGTGTTTCTGTAGTTTAAACTGGAACATAATTAACTATGAGCAAGGGGAAGAGTCTATTTTGCTGTGTAATAGTTTAAGAATTAAAGGGTAGAAATTATATGGAATGCAAAAAAAGAACTCCAAAACACTTGTAAGAGAATATTACTTAAAACTCATTTAATTGTAATCTAATTAGAGTTAATGATTACTTAATTCTTGAGAACCCTTTAAGTGGGCATAGAGTTCAGAGGATTTTGGCCTAAGTTCTCCAGTACATGACAGTTGAACTCTAGACAAGAAATACTCTGGTTAGGTTGAATATCTACTAGTTCTAGTCCTTGATGAATGTCTGTTTCTTATTTAATGATGAGCTAAAATTCAAGAATGCCTCTGTCTGCCTTCCTCCTGAGTGTTCTCTTCTCTTTAAAGGAAATGGGGTAAGGTACTACTACATGGCCTCCAGTAATGCCTATAGACTATTGCAACCCTGGGACAACACACCATCTTCCAGTGACAGCAGTAGGAGCCCATAGATAATGTCTTCTGTTGAGAGTTTAAAACCACTTATTTACAACAGAGCTTTCTCCTCATTACACTAAATTTCATGGGATGAGGTCAAATAAGAATAATATATATACAAACAAGAAACTACAGCTCAGCCTTTGCCAAAATAAAGGGTTCATAATCCAAGAAAAACTCCTTCATCATTTCAGAGTCAGAAGGGTGACTCCTAGCATTTCAGCCCCTCTGAATTTTCTCTCAGGGTAACCACAGAACCCTTCAGGGAAGAAATAAAAATTTGCCCAAAGTCCACTGAGGGACCCTTCAGACATCTCTGAACACCCTTCTTAGTTCACCAGATGTCCTTCCAACTTTCTTTTTTGAGCATATACATGGCCATTAGTGATGTTAGAAATATTAGAACATTACAGACTTACAGTATTTCAGATGCTGTAGCCCAAAGGACTTAATCATAATGGCTACAGCTAAAGCCATCTTTTCTCATGACATTGTATGTATTTAGAAGATGATTCCTACTACATTTTTCTACCTTTGACTAAGAATGCCAGCATCTAGAAAATGTGCTTCTCTTTTTAGCAGTATATCATACTTCTGTCTCTGCCAAAGTGACCTTTTCTATTGCAGTGTCTCAACTACATATATTTTTCTTTCCTCCTCCACCCAATGTGGAGAAGCCTTACCATGTATCTCACAGCTGGATCAATTCACAGTTGATAATTTTTCACATTGTCGTAGTTTAAACCCAGCCATCAGCCAAACACCATGCAGCTGCTTGCTCACTCTCCCTGCCTCAGGATGTGGAGGACAGAATTAGAGAGGTAAAAGTAAGGAGGCTTGAAGGTTGAGATAAAAACCAATTTAATAATTGAAATAAAATAAAAGTAAGAATTATAATAATATCAGTAATAATAGAATATACAAACAAGTAATGCACAATGTCATTGCTCACCACCCACCAACCGGTGACTAGCCCTCTCCCAGCTAGTGATACCAGAGTGGTGAGAATCCTAGAACTTCAGTCCCAGAAGCAAGCAAGCAAGCTTCTTGATCAAGCCTCATCTATATACTGAGCATGACATTATATGATATGGAATATTTAATTGGCCATTTTGGGTCCATTGCTTTGGCTATGCTCTCTCCTAATTTCTTGTGTACATGCTCATTATCAGGACATAAGAAATTGAAAAGTCCCTGATTTCTTACCGACAACTCAAACCATCAATATATTATCAACATTCTTCTCATATCAAATCCCATACTGAATCCAAAACACAGCACTACTCTAGCTGCTAAGAAGGAAAACTAAAAATTTGCTCTATCCCAGCTGAAACCAGGCTATTATTTAGTATGTTTAAAATACCACACCCTTTATCTAGTCTTCAACATTCCCAAGGCTCTTCCAATGTTACTTCTATGTATCATTTTTCTACATGGTGTTACAGAATTCAATGACTTTCATTTTAAAAAGCAAACAAACAAAAACTAAGGAATAGATCTAGTGTTTAAATTATTTGAAAAATGCCATATTCTGAAGAGAGAAATTTAGGATTTAACTTACTCAGTGATCTAATATGGGGTGGGTTTTTTTTCAACCTAGTCTTTCTTATATGCTTAGTTCATCATAGCAACTATAACATTATCAGAATATTGAAAACTGCTTTCAGAAAACTTTCAAGCAGTAAACAAATGTTTCACATTTAACAACAAATTGAGTCAATTTCTCAGTATTTATAATCAAAATATTATCTTACCTGCATAGCCATCATTTTAGAAGTTACTGTGGTTGTGTATCATGGTGGTTTGAGAAACCTCATAACCAAAGGGTGTGCATATTCATAGCAATCTATTCAGATTTATACGGTAAGTCCTAAAAAAGTTAAGTTTAGTTGATACTGCTCTAAAGAACATATAGAACTGGTCATAATTCCTCACTTGCCACGATTTGTTGCACTAGCTACAAATCTAGTAAGTAAACATACTAAGCTACTAAGAAATCAGTTAATACTTAAAGGGGTACTTTTTTTTTTTATTGTTTGTATCATAAAGACAACAATAAAATTAACGTAATTTTCTAATGAATTGTTCTTAATAAAATAATATTGTAACTTTTTTTTTTTTTTTTTTTTTTTTTTTTTTTTTTTTTTTTTTTTGTAAGAAAGGTGAACTTTTAATCTGGATTTTTTGTTGGAGTTTATTCTTTTTTTAAAAAACATAAAATTATCTTTTATTCAGTGTTCCAGTGGTAAGATCTTACTCTCATCTATCTGTCTTTCTCACTTGTATGTTAGGGAATCAACAGAATAATATTGAGAATAAGAGAGTGACAAAGTCCTGCATTTCAGTCCTGGTAACCGTTCTGTTGACCATTGGTTGCCAGATAAACATAGTTCATGCAAAGTCTCATTCACCCTCTTCAGCTCCATGCTGGAACAGTGCTGATGAATTTTCTGTTTGAATAATTAATCTTCTAAAATTCAATAATTTTTCACCAGATTAAAAAATTTAGATTTTATTTAGAATTTCACATATTGGTTAAATGAGGGCGGACTACCTGGAGAACAGTGAAAATGACATAATGCTACCTTGACTACGTGATGACCATCTGTCATTAAATCATAAATTTTGCTGTTGTTGAACTTTGCAGTGAAAAAAAAAATATTTTTTTTTTCAACTGTACGAACCATTTTTTTTCCATGATGTCAGGCCGCAATATCTTAATAAAAACTTAAAATATAAAGTCCAAATGGTAGTAATTCAATTTAGAACTGATTCCTGTCACTAAAAGTTATTCTATTTTTAAAGATTAACTAAAATAAAAAGAATGAAAATTCTGGGGTTTAATACCAATTTTCAGGTATCATTGATAGCAGATAATATTAGCACCTAAAATGTATATTTCTCCAGTTAAGTTACAAAAATATCACTTTTTGTTTATTCTAGGTATTTGGTGTCCTGGGTTGTTTTCATTCCTTTCTGATAAAAGGAGAGAGGGGAGGGAACTGATTAGGAAAATTCTGTGAAGATTAATTGAAAGAATTTGTAATATAAGATGCAATAGAAAAGAAGGAAAATAAGAGAATTAAGGAAGAAATATAATGATAAGAAAAAGTGTCAAAACAAAGTGGGGACCGAAAAGGGCAACATTTGCAGAAATAAAATTACATAGAGCATGAGTTCATTATCTAACTTTTTTTGTTTGGGAGCTGACAAAAATCCCTGTGAGATTAGAAAACCCATTGCTGAAATAAATAAACCTCAAGGTATGATAAAAAATCAAAAGCAAGATGAACAAGAGATGAAGTATTGTAGATATTTGTCTATAATTATCATGCAGTAATCATCTGCTTTGTCCTTCAGATTTGTCTTTAATGACAATTCTGTTTGCATACCATATACCTAGCTTGTACCCCAGGAATGAAATTCTTTCTTACTGACATTTTATTCGGTGACTTTGTCTTCCTTTGATATGTATGATGCTTTCAGGTCCTCTGAAACCAACATTCTACTTTACTAATAATTTGAATGCAATGTACTGATTAAATACTACAATATACACTGTTATTTTTCTTTTTTTTTTTTTTTTTTTTTTTTTTTTTTTTTTTTCCAGAGATCTCAGTATAACAGATGAACAATTGTGTAACAACAATAATATTCTATTAGTAATACAAATAATATGGTGACATTAACACTTTACTTCACTGTTTGGAATTTTTAATCCTAAAATGAGCAATACTTATGTTTTACTAGGCAGCATTAACTCAGAACTTGTGCAGAAGCATTACAGGTAATTTTCAGAAGAGTAATTCTTTCTAATTAAATGTGAAAAAGCTCACAGAATATGAGACATAAGAATGTTGCTAATTGCAATGTATTTACCACTGAATTGATGAACTTTGCTCTCTACTGTATTGTAGGACCCAATTGTCCCTTCAGTGCATGCACATCTAGAAGGGAAGAAGAAGAGATATCTGTGAAGGTTTCATCAGAGATGACTCCTGATCATTTTTCTGTTCTTTCTCATAGTAAATAAAAGCTAAAAGAAACTGTTCATCCATGGGGTCCCTTGAAGCACTATAAAGATGCCAGAGAAGTTTTGTGAGAGCCTTTACTTTCATTGGGTCTGGAAGTACAGTGCCATCAATCTTTCCCTGGTGGTGTGGTTTCAATATATTTATAATGCAAAGGCTTCTACACTGAGATCTGCACTTATATCTCATCCTTTGAAGGAAAGATCTAGGTTCCTGTAATCTCTCATGCTGAGATTATAGGACAGGAGAAAGGCAAAGAACTGGGCGTATCACAGTACCAGCATTCTTTCTGTTAAATCAGTCTCCCTGGCTACTAAAGGCTCAACAGAAGTACTTCTTGGGTTAAAATCAAAGCTGTACACGTAACATCTTCATTAACTTTTTTTTTTTTTTTTTTTTTTTTTTTTTTTTTTAACAGCCTAAGATGATTACAAATTATACAAATTGCCTAACTCTGATGTCAGTAGCTCAAAATGTGTAACCTGAAAAATTGCTGCCACAGAAGTATTTGGGAAGATATTAACATTTTCCAATACGGACTCACATCAAGGAAACCAGAATGACTTGGACTGAGTCAAGGTTAATTAAACACAAAGCCATATAACATATCAAATGCTGTATAAAGGCAAACTGAACAAGCAAAATAGTTTTCTCTGGTGTGCAATGATGAGCACCCTATCTGCAAGGACATTAAGGAATCAGAAGAATATTATTTATCATGCATCTCAGTGAGACATTTGTTTCAGTGTCTATGTCAATGCAACAATATGAAAATTTTTGCTTCTCATGTTTATTACCACATCATCAAGACTATCAGTTAGACCAAAGGACTTTTATTTCTAGTCTTTCACATCTTGAAGATGAAAATAAGGTTTAAAAAAAATTGTACTTAAGCAGCAAATATATTGACATTTCTTCTGGGACAATAAATATGTATCTTTCAGGCAGAAAAGAAGGAAGTTAGGCTGCTGGTCAAAAAATAAGGAGAGAGAATGCACAATTTTTATGTGTAAAGAGAATCCATAGCAGATACCTGAAGTCTGGTTCTGATAGGTCCTGCAAGAAAAAAGAAATAAGTGCTTTTCTACCATTTTTCAAATATCATTTATTTGCATACAAAAGAAATTAAATTTCTACTCACTGATTTTATGATTGCAATAAAATCCTTTCTTTTAAGAAGCATAATAAAAAACAAGTAAAAATAAATACTCTGAAAGTAAACATGTTTGAAGTTTTTGTGAAGTGCAAAAGAAAACAAATGTTGTCTGATTTAATCGCAGTTGCTTCCCAAACATAAATGTCATCACTATCAAAAACCACAATGTAAATGAGGGGAAATAATTCCTACAACACAATAGCCAAGTGTCTAAATAATTAGTTAATAAGGTTTTTCTGCTGCATATATAGTCTTTCATGATGATACACTTACACAAATGTGTTGCTTTTTAAACACCTAGCATATGACTAGATTTCGATCAACTCAATTCAAATTCCTAAATAAATAATAATAAAAAAAACCAAAAAACCAAGCAACAAACCAAAATGTATTTCTGGCTAGGGTACACAGTCTTGAAGTTTGAATTTAACTATCATATTTTAAGGTGATTTGGTTTTATGATAACTCATTCTCCCTTTTAATGATTTCAATATCACAGTTTTCTTACTTTTTGTTTAAAAAGATGTGCATTTCATCTTGATTTTTTTTTTTTTTTTAACGTCAGTTGTAAATCCTACAATAGAAGTGAATAGATGTGTGTTTTACTGTTTTCTAATGTACTATGATTCCATCTGGTTTGATGTTGAATTTATGGTCTCTGTATATTGAGTATGTAACTACACTTTCTTTATTTATTCACTCACTAATTTTCTGAATTCCAGACCTTATTTGAAACAGATTTCTCCATTGTTGTAATCAAATTGACAATTGTCCAAGCACATTGAAAATTCCTACTGAAAATTATTTTTAAGCCCATGTGAATAAAAGAGAATTTCACAACTAAGTGAAGCTATAAAAGGTTGATCTACATTAATTTCTCTAATGAATCCCTGGGTATTAAATAGCAGAGATTGTAGGCTATTCTATTAATTTATTCTGAAATCCAGGTTTCCCAGTGCTTTGAGATAGACAAGGAGAATTTCTTCATGGACTAAACTCCTCAAAAATGACCAATGTCTTCTAACTCTCCTCTTCAAACAAACAGTTTTTAACAAGATTAACTGAACCAGATCTTTTAAACTATGTCTCTCGAAGTTATTAGGTCAGTTTAGAAATAAAGAAAGGTTTTATTTATAACGGCTCTCCCTCTGCTCACTCTGTCCTTTAGAACAAGCTAATGCTTCCAGTATCCATTTCTTTCTACTCTGGTATTCTGAATGGCAGCAAAAGCTTCACACTCCACTCCTAGGAAATTCCTAGGAAAGGCCTTCCTTCCATAGTATCCAAAGCTCAATGGTCTGTTTTTTTTTTTTTTTTTTTTTTTTTTTTTTTTTTTTTTTTTTTTTTTTTCCCAGGTTTTAGAAATCTGTTAATCTTTCAGCATGTATTTTCAGCTTTTTAAAGTGACTTTTCCTCCTTTTTTCTACCTGCAGCCCTTCAAACCTTTCTGTGAGCATAATCATTTTCTATTTGAGAAATAGCACAGTTTCTCCACCCATCTTTCAAAGGGAAACCAAATTACCACATTGGTCTTCTTCAAGGACTGTGTCTCAAAACCAAAGAATTACTAGGCATCCGGACTGCCACTTGAACATATATTCTCATGCCAGATGAGACTGTGTTGGTCTAAACCCCAGAAGTTTTATTTCTCAGGAATTTTGTTTCCAGTATTCATTTTGCAATTGGTAAAATAAATCTTGCTTTAATTAACTTTTATGATAATACATTTACAGGGTGTCAGTTGGTCCAAGCCTGTAATGACTTATCATAATTAAATGTCCTGCATCCTCTCTTCATGTTTCTATAATAAGGAAGGCATTTGAATCCAAGGACTAGATACTGCATGCTCATGCCCTAAATGACTTAATACAAAACTGAAGCATGTTATGTTGGCTATAATGAAGGAATTAGATCTTCTGTAGTGTAACAGAAGAAACTGATAAAGTCTTGTTTATGTCATATATTTTTTCTGATTAAATGTTTCTCCCATATGTACATTGTGAGACTCTTAATAGCACAAGGTGAGTCCCTCCAACCTAAAAAAATCCAAACCCTGATACTTGAGACAAAATATTCCATCATCAGTATAACTGTCACTGAAACGATCTTAATCTGCACTGAATTTATAACGACTAATTCATGGAGATTTGTTACTAACCAAAACTTAAATAAAATATGGAAAACATGTTTTAGAGAATAATGACAAATTATATTTTGAGGACTCTATGTGCAGCTAGACTATACATCATGTAAGGCCCACTTTGGGAGTCTTACAAATCTCCATTAATATGGAAAATATCCACATTTTTTGAAAGTAATTCCTCATAAATGTAATAAAATGCTACATTCCATTATAACTTTGTTAGCGACAAGAGAGTAAAATTCATTTTCATATTTTCATCTCCTGTTGACCATGTGAACAATCTGATGTGAAGCTATCATTAACACAGATTCAGTTAATACATGATCATAAAAATATGATTATCTCATGATGTCTTTTTCCCAAAACATTCTAACCTATTCTGTGAGGATGAAAATTCCCTTTTTGCATGTCAGATAAAGATTTTTTTTTTTCCTATTTACAAAGAGAGTTAATGATGCATATTTCACCTCCCAGTGTTTGTCAGCAATGGGTGGTGTGACCTTCAATCCCATGGGATTGTTTTTGCTCAAGGACCTGGGTGCACTTGGTGGGTGATGCAGAAGGATGGGGAAATCTGATGTGTGCATTGGAAATTAATGAAAAAAAATGGTCATGTAGTTTATAAAATATCCATTTTATGGCTTCACCATCTAAGTTGCAGAAAATGCCACATGGTACACGTGAGATTTAAGAACAACAAAATCCCTGAATATGGCATTTCATAGAACTTAATTTTGTATTAAAACAGAGGGTAAGTATACTTGGCAGCACTGTAAGTAAAAGATAAAGCATAGCAATCAACAGTTAAACATTGCTTTCCTTGTCTGAATATGTCAAAATACTTCTTTACCTGGAACAAAGGGATTCATTTGCTAAAATGGACATTTCCATTGTAGCTACAGATAAAGACTGTGAAAATATCCAGAACAGCCTATAATTGTCTTTCAAAAGTTAACAAAAAAAGGTAGATGTGTTTTAGGAAAGTGAAATCTATAATGTCATGCATAAACATAAAAACTATAGCATCTCTTATTTAATGTATTTGTCTAAAAAAAGCCAGTTCGGTGTGCTAAAACAAATTATGTTTTGCTTTGTCACTGCTGTAAATAGTAGAGTGAAGTGGCAAATAAGTGACATAGAGGTCTAACAGTGACAGAATTAGACTTAATGCAGAAAATATATATACCATAGAAATCCATGAAGAGAATTATGGATCTCTGTGCTGGGAATAAAATGCATCAGGACTGCTGCCTACAGGTAGTCATACCATAGGTCTCTGGACTGCAGTAACAAGGAAGTTCTTTTTCCCTTTGGTTTTACAACCAGTAGATTGGGGTTCTGACAGGATCCTGAGATGGCCAGGTCTTTGAGTGGGCTGTGCCAGAGTATCTCCCCACAGAACACCATAAGAGGTTTCAAATAAGGAAAGCTTGGTTTTACTGAGGTAGAAATGATAAACATAACTCTTCATGTAGAAAAATCTCAAGGCAATTAGGTTAAGAAAACCAGAAAATAATAATAATAATAATAAATAATAATAATAATAATAATAATAATAATAATAATAATAATAATAATAATGAAAAATGCTCTATGCACAGCTCTTGCTGTCTCCATCAGGGGCAGGTTATTTCCTTCACCTCAATGCCCCATCCTGGCCCTCATGGCTTTGCCTTAGCCCTGAGCCCTGCCTGTCTTCTGTCAGCCCTGCTTGAACCAGCATGACTCTTTGCCTCTGTGGCAGAGCCCATGTAGCTCCCTGAAGGATGGAGCAATATCCCTTTTCCTCCACAGGGTCCTCTTGAGTTGCCTGGTCCTTTCAACAAGCATAGACATACTGGGAATAAAGAAGGAGATAACCAAATATGGTCCATTCTGTTAGCATTACCATGTGAGACTGTTAGCACACAACTAAAGGACAACAAATAGCTACACCTTCAAGATAAATCATGAATACTAAAGAATTTAATATAATCTGTCATTCCTTATGAAAAAGGGAGGATGTAATGCTTTTAGCTATTAAAAACCTTCTGTACTGAGCGAATCAATTTGACTGCACATTGTTTGGGCTATATAATTTTTATAATATTTTGGCTATTAAGGATTTTTTTGCTTGCATGTGTTTTTAAAATTCATATTAGGAAAATAAATTTCATGATGCATATAAACAATTTTCTTTGTACAAAAAGTCTTCCTGACCCTCTGTGTTGGTATTGATTTGAGCTTTCTGCTTGCATAATACATTAAATTTAAGCAAAGGAAGCAAATTATGTACCATAAATAACTTGTCAAATCATATCCTATAAAGTATTACCAAGCAGTCTTGATACAAACTGGTGAATCAATAAAGAATTTTCAAAGAAAACATAGTCTCTATTTACTTATGGTAAAGAAATTAGTGAATAAAACATAAAATCAAGATCAACCCCCAAATGAATATTTCTTCTTGCACAGAAGAGAAATTTGATTAGCTCTAACTTTCAGAGATGCAAAAAACTTAAAGCTGGGTTTGTTTTGAATAATTAAAGAATACATTTAAACTGTAACACTGCTTATACTAATAGATGTAGAAAATATCAAAACCCCAAAGATGTTTTCTTAAATATTTCACTTTTTCTACTAGAAATAAATGTGTTAGATGCAGGCTTGTACTATAAACAAACTTATAAATACATTTTATACATTAATAGAAAACAAAGAGGGAGAAATAATAAAACTCTTGGCTTCACTGCACCTACTATCTGTAATCTGGGAACATGCTTATCTTTCTAAGACTGACTGCCCTGCCCCTTGTAATTCTGATTTATAATCTGAATAACTCAGCTAAGGTCAGAGAAACTGGGGAAGGTTAAGGTACCACCATAATTGTCCAATATGTAGTTGATTAGACCTTCTAAGGAAGATTTGAAAACATAAAAATAAGCTTCCCCATGGTATTTTATTTCCCATCATAACAGCAGAAGGAACTGAAAGCTGAAAGGAAGCCAAAGTGAAGTAATAAAATGAAACAATAAATACAGACTTAAATATTGTCCATATTTTCTATAGGTTTTGAACAAAGTTTTGTTAATGCAAAACTCATTCTAGATAACAAGACTGTTTCTTGGCCTTTTAATGTGAATCAGGAGGGTACCTACAGGAGGTTATTTTTGTTAGGCAAAACAGAAAGTCATTCCTAGAAAGACCATGTGGGCTGAAGTAATTTTTTAGGCCATTTTTTTAAAACTGATTTTTAGCATTGAAACATTTCCCTGTGCAGTTGTGCCAATGTGGCAGATACTTTATGGCTGTAAGGATTCAGGCATACCCCCTGATATCGCCCTGCATGCCAAAATATACCTGGAATTGTACTCCATCAGAGGACTATAAATATGCTATGGTACCCCTAGCCACTTGTGGTGGCAGCTTTCTTCTTGACCCTTTCAGATAAAACAAGAATCCACTGTGTTAAACTCTGTTAGAACAAGAAAAGTATGCTGGGAGTAACATACCCTATTATGTGTCCTGTCTGATGGATTTTGGCATTATCCATCTGTTACTTAGTTACATAAAACCCCACGCTTAATTCATACTCAATCTCTTAATTTTTCTCTTTCTTTCATTTAAGTGTTTTGTGAATACTCACGGGAAGATTCTCTGCATTTATGGTACTGCTGGATGAATTTATCTGCATACCTGTTATTTCCTGCTAACTAAATCACTCCCAGCTGATTTGCCAATGCTGGGCTCAGGAGAAGAATTTGTTTTCTTCTCTGTATCTCTGTCTTGCCTTAGAGGTGTAGTGTAAGTGAGGATCTCTTTTTTTTTTTTTTTTAACTAACTTAATGTAAATGCTGCGGTGTCCAAAGAGCAATATATACCCACAAAAAAACATGTTGATTTGTCAACAGAAGTTTCCTTTAGCTGTCATGAAACTAATATTATGGTGTGACCAATCACCAAATCCCTACAATGGAATAAGTTTCAGGGAACATGGACAAAGGCAATGTGTTTGTGATGCTCAGGGAAGGGTACAGGGAGTGACTGCAGCTGTTGTAAGAAAAGTTGAATTTAACACAAAAGAGACCAGAGGATAGCCCTTGTTTTAGACAAAGATTTGAGCTGATAACTGACTGTGTAAATGGCTTTCTCTGCAGAAAGCTGTGCATGTCCTTCTGTGCCATCCAGCATGGGTGAAGTGTATTTGTGTCTCAGCTCAACACAGAGTATGAAAACTGAGCAACCAACAAAATAAACTTTGAAAACAGCAACAGGCTTGAGCTGGCTTCAACCCCTGTTCTCCTTCCTGGTGACTGAGGGTGTCTGGTGTTGTGACAGTGAACATATATGGACTGATGGTGGGAATCATGTTTGTGATGTGATCTAACTGTGTATTGCAATTGCTATATTGTGCTTGTATTGTTACTTTGGTGTACTGCTGCATACTCTGCTAAATTAAAATCCCGTGTAACGTACAAAATCTTCAAATAAGGAAATTTGGTATTAAAACCATAAACTCTCCTCATGCAGAGTATCTGAAAGAGCTTGGTCCGAAAGTATTGGACTCTGATACAGGAGTGAAACAGTTGACAGAGTTGTTAGATGCAGTGTAGGAAGTCTAATTACAGGACTGATCTTCTCCTGAGGTTACTGAGAATTAGTTTTCTTTGAAAAGGTCATAAGGTGTGTTTGGCTGACAATAAGTAGTGTGATATTTTCAATGATGCCCTGATAAAACTCCCTGTATGAGGATTTTCTTTTTAAAGTTCTGGATTCTGCTATGTCCCATTAGGTTACATTAAAGTGTATCTGTACAAAAATTTTTAAATTTCACAGTTTCTTTAAAAATACTGGCCTGATCTTGCTCATCTTCTTTTTGCCGACATTAATATCTACATGTCTGTATTTATTGCTGATGTTCGTAAGAATGTATTTTTTTCTGCTCTTTGGTTAATAATTTTTGTTTTAAAAAATTGTATATATGATTTTTTTTACATTTTCAGAATGGTGATTTTCCTGGCTGAGACTCCATTTTTGAATGGACAAAGGTAATAATGATTTCACTGACTTCGATGTTGAAAGATCTGGCTCAATTTCCTATTCACAAGAAGTATTAATGTCTTGGCAGCAATGACTAGGCCAGCTCTTCATCTCAGAGCCAATACATTAATACTCAGAGCGATAATCACATTGAGCCAGAATCTCTGCCTTGCCAATTAGAAAATGCAGTACAGGATCTGAGCCCAGGTGGACAGTGACCAAAAATGCCACCTGTTGGCTTCCCTAATTTTTGGCTCTTCTACAAGCTCCTAACACATACTGGAACACACTGGCTGATTCCTTCATTGCCATTGTTCTGCCTTGACATATTCCCACTCCAGAGAATAGAACAGGAGTTTAGGTATGTCTACATCAGCTTTGTTCTGTCTTTCAGTAAGGCAAATGCTGTGGAAAGCTGCCCTGCAGAAAAAGGAAAGGAGCAGATTATGCATATTATATTATTCAGTTACATGATAGTAAAAATTTTTAAATGTTTCAAGATGATGTGGGGTTTATTATCACTCCCACCTCTGAAGATCCCAAAATACTAGAAGCTTTTTATTTATAGTGAAAAGGCTATTAATGTGTTTCTATCCTCTTTAGTTTATTTTATTCAAAGGTTTGATTTTATTCCTAAGAAAATTCTTCTTTATTCCTAGAAATTAGTTTGCAACCTACCTTTTTGTATGTAGTACACAGAGATACTACTAATATGACCTAGTTTCATACTTTTTCATATGTTGATGTCCATTGATTTTTTTGTGGTAGCAGTATTCATAACTCAACCAAAATAAAAAGAAAAATGAGACATATGAGTGATCAACAAAAACACAAAATAATCCAGCAGCTAAACTATTTGGGACTAGAAGGCAAACAATTAATCCTAGTACAGCTAGAAATGCTATCAGAGCAACCTAATTTTACAAGGACATTTCTGTAGTCATATTACATGTTCTATTCTGAAAGATGTATGAATGAAAAAAGCAGACAGATCACAGTAGTTACTAGTTATTCTTCCAAAACTGAAACGACAGTAAACCACAATAACAGGGGTTTATAAGAATCTGGATGCATGGAGATATTTTAATTATGGAGTTCAGAAACTATTTTAAGTGTCTTATAAAACAAGTTACCTCTTTTTTTTTTTTTTAATAGGTACTTTTAATAGGTACTTTTGTGAAGCAAGTACCCTATATGTACTTCTCTCCATGAAGATACAGGTTTGGAGGTATCAGAACACATGCAGATAGATAAACGATAGATAGACTTCCTGTGTTCCAGGGTACATGTGCATAATAAGATAGTTTAATTGCCCAGAGACACCTGAAAGTGTGGATTTCAAAGCAGGCTGAAGCAAATGCAACTGGAGTTGTAACCCAGTCCTCCACAACCACCACCACAAACATTTGGCAGCTGCTGTTGATCCAGACATAATGTTGGACAATAGTAGTGTATTGCATACTTCTAAGAGCTATCTTGGAAATGAGGCAGTTTCTACTGCATTTAGTTTGAGAACTAACTTAGTTTGGTCAGGACTAAACAATGATGATATATAGAAAACAATTCTGAGGTCGTTTTCCCTAAGCGGTACTAGATTGTTTTGTATGTACCTTAAGGTCCATGCTCTTCATTCTGCCAGTTTGGATCTGATTTCCTATTAGCTGGAAGCTGAAGAGGTGATTAGTTGGCCCTGACTCTAGAGCTGTTGATGGCAATATGCATTATTTCTTTGGTCTGTGTAGTATATATGATACAAATGCAGTTCCAATGTCCATTTTCAGAGCCCTGTAGTCAATTGTCAAAGAGGAATGTACTCACACACAGTCATGGATTCCCTATAATGGGACTTTTTTTTTGAGTAAGAAACTGCTAATTTCTAAAGATCTATCTTGATATTCTACCAAATCTTGTTTACATACATACTCAACAAAATATAAAAAAATACATTAATTTTTCTTGCAGCAGTTTACAAAAAGACATATGATCATGTCTGTGCTTTACAGAAAAGTGGAGGAGTGCAAAAGGAAGGAAGTATGTTGCACATAAAAAGTACCTTTCTCCAATCTGGCCAATTATATATGCACTTGCTGTCTCTCTTTATGCCAGTATGAAAATTAAGCCCTTTGAATAAATTTCTTTGAAGACAGTGTCAGTTAGTGTTTGAAGTTAATGAGTAAAACCAGCCCACTTATTGCAGTTGAGGGGATAGGAGGGACAAAGTTGTTCTAAAAGGACACATTTACAGCGTACTAGTAAAACTACTGTTTTAGATGTAACAGAGGTCAGAGGCAGAGAGAGGAAGGACTCACTATGAAAAGAGAGTGGAGGAATTTAGACAGTGTCCTGTAGTTGTCAGACTAAAGTAAATCAAATAAAACAGTTAAATAAGAAGTAAACAATGACTAAAACAATGCAAAACTCTTACTTCTAACAATGAGATAAGGTTGAAACAGAAAAGAAATCATTCACTGATAGAGGATATCAAATCACTTTTATTTCAACCATTGTTTGTGAAACAAGTGACAAAGAATCCTGAGGGCTACATCCAACAAGCATCTAAAGTTTGCAAGGATTAAACTGATGGCAAAACAATGTGTGCACTGTGCCTTGGTCATTGTTTGAGGGCATCTGGTCAATGAAAGGATGCTATTAAAATGCTGTGTAGAAATCTGCACTTCTTGCAGTGGAAATGACCTTTAACATACATTTTCTCTAGGACAAATGCTTGATTTAATAGAGGCACATTGGAGTAACAAGAAATTTCATCATTAGAAATAGATGTGTTTGAGTTGTATTTGGTATAATAACTGTGATTTCCTTGCAAAGCAAATTTGAAAATAAAGCATTCTCTCAAGAACTCTAGTGAGGATGGTAATCTTTTCGTTTAGGTACTGTAAAGCACATGCTGAGTCATCCATGCAGAGAACAGAATCTGTATCATGTAAATATAATTCTTTCGCTTCCTTTTGTTTTGGGACAAAGATTTTCTCTGCTATATTGAATTTGTTTCAGTTTCAAAGTTATTATTCCATAACTAGACAAAATCAGAACAAGAACAGTACTGGGTAATGTTGGTATAGTGTTAACTCTTATGTAAACAAGGTTTGGTCAATGGAATTATAAAAGCAATTGTATTGGATCTAAGTTTATCTAATTACATAACTTGTGCTCAGTATTAGAGAGTATGATTGTCCTTCATGTATTAAAAACCATCTTCAGTGATCATGTGTCCTACATGCCTACATGCTTTATCTCAGTTAATGTTATCCATATTCTCTACCATTCAATTTTTGTTGTATCCCAAATTGCATAAAAGTCAAGAGACTCAGATCATGGAGTTTTATATTCAGTATATTGTTATGGGCAAAAAGAAAACATGCCTTATACAGAAATCAAAATATTTATTGTCAGTAATGATGACAACAGTTAAAATCATCATACACACTGGTTTATGTATACCCTTTAATATTATTACAAAGCTATGTACCTTTTTAATTTACTATGCATTTTTCAGTACATAGAAACTTATTCTTTGCACTTTTTTTTTTTTTCATGCTGAATCCAGTTTTACCCAGGTCCCAGGACAAAATTTCTTTAACCATTTGTGAGCTATTTGCAGTGCCAACTTGTGTCCTTGTTTGTTTTTGGTTTGGTTTGGTTTGGTTTTTATTTTTATTTTTATCATCCCATGTTTATAGTTCTCTGCAATACACACAGAGACAACTATCTAGAGATGTAATGAAGGCTGAGGTACTTTCTCTACAATCAGGTCACTTGAAGGAGCAATTAGTAGAAGAAAACATGACAGTATATTTTACAGTCTTTCAGATATCATGTATAGATTCAGTGCAGCTTAAGTACTGTCATATCAATGTTAGTATAACCTTTAGAGTGACCTTTCTCTGTTGTTTAATAAAAACTATAGCTTGATAGAAAACAACATTAGCATGCACATAATATTAGGCAGTATAATGACTCTTTAGCTACATAAGCTACATTAATATCTTGCAAGAAGATACAATCTATATTAAAATTTCACGACTGCTCTAAAACCCGGTATCATTACCACAAGGAAACAGAAACATACTAAGTTTTATGTTTGTAGTATTGCGTACTGACATAAATTGAACAGGTTTTTAACAGAATCTGTTGGAGGGTGACAGAAGAGTATGTATGTATGCAAGTCCCACTTTTTTTACCTTGAATTTAAGATATTTTACACAATGCATTTTTCACATTGATATGTAATTTTATCTTCGAGGAATACAGGATGTTTCCTCATTGAAGTAAAAAAAAAAAAAAAAAAAAAGCCTGACTGATATGGGTGAGCTGAATACTTACATATTTATGTGGCTGGTACCAGTAAGCCAGTAATACCTATCTTATCTATGGTACTCAATGTATTTGAAACTAAACTAGATCTTTATTAAGGGTTGAGTTTACTTAGATGCAACAATTTAAACTAATATTTAACCTACTTACATAGATTTACTTTCTATTGTTTCCATTTCCGTTCTTCATCCGTCTTCTCTATTCAAATTTCATGCTATACACTGATGGGAAATACCAAACGAAAACACCTTCATATTTTTTCATTGACTACTGAAACAGTAAGTCCTGTGGTTTTAATCCTCCTCATTCTGGCTCACTATAAATGATAGAAGCAAATTACTGTAAGTTTTGTTGGCTTGTAGTGGTATTCAGTTGTCAAATATCCAGTAACCGTGTGGTTGAGTACACTGTAGCCAGTAACTATTCAGGCAGACTTTGGAAAGCTCCTTTGGCCTGTATTTTAAAATTACCAAGAAAAAGAGAATAGAAAAATATTTTTTTCTGGATGATGAAAATGCCCATTTCACTGGTACATTGGCACCTGGTTTCAGAGCTAATTAAGTCTGACCAGTCGAACAACCTTTCATCTTCAAGTAAAAAATTACAACAGACTCACAGCTGTTCTGACATTAATTTGCTAATGTTTTGGATAAAATACCATCTGTTGACACTTGCATTTGTTCCAATAAACTATAATAATACTGGTCATAGGTGTTATTATAAAGGATAATACTTTCTTGTTCTCAGTTTCGGAACCTGCATTACTATGCAAAAAGACAGACTGCCTTAAAAAATGAGAAGTCAATTGATTTTAACAGGCTTAGCAGTTGCTGACCAGCTCACCAGATTATCTAAATTCTAGAGGGACAGTCAGTAGCACGATAGAAACTAGAAGTTTTAAAATTTCATTAGAGAGAACCAGAACCCATCTCACTCCTTGGGCTTAGTTCCTCCTGTCTTTTTGTATCACTTATGCTCATAACACTTTTAAGGGAAAAGGCCATGTTGCTATCAAGACAGCAGTTCTTCAAGGTGAAATTAGCAGAATAGATGGAAATTCAGCCCTTCTGGTAGAGGACACAAGGATTCATTATTCAAGATGGGCTTTAAAGAGTTTTTGTAAATGGGATAGAAGACATTAAAAAATTAAAATAAAGAGGACATTACCCTTGAATCCATGTTGCTGTAGATCAGAAGAAAATGATGGCATTTTGGAGAAAAGTAGTGATAAAAAAAAAAGGGACAACAGGAAAGGCAGGAAAAAAATATATAAATAAGATGTAATACTGTACAAAGAGGTGAGAGAAATTTTGATGTACAAAATGGCATCAGTTAAGTTTTGAGACTGTAGATGGAACCATCTTTCATTAGAAACAAACCAGATATAATAGTAATAATTGTCATTTCTTCTTTTCCTTCAGATGGTCTCTATTAATTTCATATTCATAGCTCATCTTCTTTAGTACAGAGACAAAATCTACTCCTACATGTGACCTATTATCTGCAATAAAGTGCATAGTTGTACTTTAATACATCTCTTCTGGACTATTATACACATTTCTTACAATTAAAATCTCATTCATAATTACTTAGCTTATAAAAATCTATCTATTCACCTATGTTTAAATATGAAAATTCCCTCTTCCTTTATTTAGCTGAGTTGCTATTTATCTATGTTTATTTAGCTGTTTTTCTGACACACCTTATAGTAACACCTGATTTATTTTTATGCTGAATTCTCATAGTATGGTTCCACATAGTTATTTCTCATTGGCAGTTCTTACTTAAGAACCCCACTTCTACCTGATTTCTGACTTTAAGCTGCCCACTCAATTGCTTTGACTTGATCATTTGTAGAGTGGATTAGGTTAACAGAAAAATAGAGTAGATTAGACTAGAACAGAACAGAACAGTTCACTTGGAAGGGACCTACAATGGTCCCTACTAGTCCAACTGCCTGATCAATTCAGGGCTGACCAAAAGTTAAAATGTACTATTAAGGGCATTGTCCAAGTGCCTCTTAAATACTGACAGTCTTAGGGCATCAACCATCTCTCTAGGAAGCCTGTTCCAGTGTTTGGCCACAGAAATGTTTTCTAATGTCCAGTCTGAACATCCCCCACTGCATCTTTGAGCCATTCACATGAGTCCTGTCACTGGGTAACAGGGAGAAGAGCTTAGCACCTCCTTCTCCACTTCCTCTCCTCAGGAAGCTTTAGAGAACAACGATGATTCTACAGATATATTTCCTTATGAATTGGCTTTATGGTTCAACACTTGCATTTTATGTCAACCTATATGCTGAAAATTTTTTCTGAGTTACTATGAGATGGATGCACACAGTTCATGAGAGATCCTGACTTTTGACTAAATTCAGTGGCAAGCAACTACTTTGAGTGATAATGGGTCCAGAGATAGAGAAGAGAGCAGCTTGTTTTCATGGCACTGTCACACTATTATTTTTGCAATTTGATCATAATTTCATCATAGAGTAGCTAACATAAGATTGCTGTAGAAAATCATTACTATCCCAGGTATGTGGCAGAATAGCATGTGATTTCAGCTTGACATCAGGTTATACAGGAATCTCATTTTTATCCTAAAAGTGGCTTTGTTGCCTGTCACAGATTTCATGAGCTTTCATAAACCCATACTTATAAAACTGGAAGTAGAAAATGAATTTTCCCCATGCATAACTGCAGAAGGGTTTGAGGAGTTCCAACGTTGTTCCAAATCTCATGTACTATCCATCACTGTCGTTGTAGTGGTAATAGATGGGCTAGAAACCCTCCTATAATATTATATGAGTGTTTTTTAGCCACAGTTATCTTTAATACCCCTATTCCCTGCCCTGAAAAAAAAAAAGGTATTAGTGACAAGCCTACAGTATAAATTGCAGCCTCACTTACTGTAACAGATACTTCTACACTGTCTAGAGAGATAAGACACTGAGGTGTTCCTTTAATTACTGGTCAGTCATTTTGCATTCATTCAGTCAGCAACAGCACTGTCCTTTCCAGGAACTATTTCAAAATAATTTTGAAGCCATTGTTACAACTGTCCCAGGTCCAGGTGCTGAGAATTAAATTCAGATTGAAGAAAGTGGAAAGTTGCATAGAGGAGAAATTTTGCATGAAAGAAGTTGATGAATTTTTTTCTTTGGTGAAAAATTGAGGGTGGCAGGGCATAGTCGAAAAGAAAATACAGAGTTAATATTTACCATGTCAGTTATCTCATTTTAAATAGAATTCTTATCAACATATTTTAAAACAATTTTATGTTTTTTCCTAGGAAAAAAAGTTATTAAAAAAGCATATTATGAACTAATATTGCCTCAAACCTAAAAGAAACAGCCCAGCATCATACCATGAAAGTACCAGTCTGGTTAGCTGAAACACAGTATGACATTATTACAGATACTTCACCAGTAACAACCCTCTCCACATACACATGCACAAGAGTGATTAGTCATTTCAGGGGCACAGCACCACTGGGGCCAGAGGAAGTATGAAGTTAAATTCTAGGCAGTGTGGAAACGACCAGTCCTTCCTAGATAGATACAGGTATGTAGGTTGTTTCCTTTATTGTTTCAGTTTCAGCTAGCACTGAGTGGTTTTGTTCCTTTCAGTTTCTCTTTCTTTTTCATTTCAGAATACCTGTGTATCTTGGGAGTTAATGTCGTTGAATCCATTCTGAAAACACAATCATCTCCTCTTCAACCCCCTTTGAGATTTCTGCATGGGTTCTCCGCAAAGACAATATTTTCTCATCACCTATTTTCTAGACATGCCTTCTAACAAGCATTTTTCCTGAGTTCATGCAGACTTCTTGTTCTTTAGACGTTACTTCTGTGCACTTTTAGCTTTTTCTGTTACTAGGTTATGACACAGAGCTCCCAAGACTTTGAATAGATCTGGAAACAATCAGTCTTAAAGACCCCATTCACCCTACAAGGAAATATGGTCTGTAGTTTTGTTCAGAATTTACATAATTTTATTTTCTACTGCTGACATTTTTATAGGTGTTTAAGAGTCAGGTTGACATAGCACTTAGGGATACGGTGTTTTTGAGAATGGTCATTGTTTAATCGTTGGATTAGATGATTTTCGAGGTCTGTTCCAACCTAGATGATTCTGTGATTCTGCGATTGTGTTTGATGGAGGGTATTTAAGGACATTCTAGATTAAGCAAAACTTTGCAGGTTGACATTAGGCTGTAGTTTATCTGTTATTTTCCTGTCTACATGTTTTTTTTTTTTTTTTTTTTTTCTTCCCTGAAAGACTGTAAAGATATTTTATTAATAAACAAACTATAAAGACAAAAGTAAAAGCAAGAGGTTTTGTCTTTTGTGTTACCATACAGTATAGGTTAACAGGATAATGGAACAGTTTCTGGCCAAGCCATGTAGAAGTAGTCTATGTGTAGCAATATTCAGTCACATACTCCATGTGTAGCAATGCAGTCTGTGTTTAGCAGTATCTTGACAGATACTCCAGCTGTTCCTCCCTTTACTGGACTCCTGAGACTACTGAAGCTAAAAAGTTTTGCCTCCTTTATGTAAAATCCTTACCTTACACCTGTTTTTCAGCTTTATTGATAAAGCTGCATCCCATCCTGTTAAGATATGATGGGATTAATGAATATGCAAAATGCATGTAAAAATTCTGCAAGGACATAACAAATAATAGTCCTTATATTTCACTAAATTCTGCCTTATGGTCACTGTATGTGCACTTACTATACTGGTAAAGTACTGAAACAAAATAAGCTTACAAATACATATGTGAGGTGAGAAATTTGCTCAAATTTTGTCACTGTGTTGAAATCTAGTTTGTTCTTCAGGTAGGAACTGAAAGCAGATTAACCGCCATACAAGAGTAAATTTTCAAGAGATATAGTCATAACCGGCTTTAGAAGTTATGATGAAAACATAAACGGGTTTTGTATTCCTAAAATAAAATATGTATTAGATGGAATTGTTTTCTATATACTCCATGGGTGAAAAGCAAGCTTGGGGTTATTATGGAAATAGAAAAGATGAACAAAGTGTGTGTGAATATATGAATGTTTACATGACACAGAGAAATATTTTTTTAAAGCTTTGGGGCCTTTTAAACTCAAAAACAATGACTAAATGAACAGCCTTGTTATGACCTTGTGTAGATTTTAGAAATAATTTTGGAAAATGCTTTATGTAAGTACATAATTAACTTAATGAATCAAATTTACTGTTCCTTCTCAGAGGGATGCTGAAAATTCACCTCTGAGTAAGTTAAGTGTTTTAAATGCTGTTCTGTTTATAGTTTCTTTATGGATCTAAGGCCAATGAATGAGGCACCATGACACAAAACAGCCATTTGACTAGCTGCCAGTATTTGAGGCTGGAAATGTACAATAATTTTATTAGGAAATATTTAAAAGATGGGAAGCAGCCTTAAAATTGAATATATTTAAAGGCAGAAAATGTTCTTTTTCTGTAATCTAATGTAAGCCAGTGCTTCATGGTCTTGAAAATGTAATGTTTATTTCACGTGGGTTTATATCTCAGTGATAGCTGTTAACAATAACCTAGAAATTGTCCTTAAGAATTCAGCTTGTCTGCTGCTGAATTGACCTATGACGTTCTGAAGAGAAGATGCAGCTCTGGGGATACTGCACATAAAGGTAACCTACTTTAGGGTTCTAAATGTCCTTTCACAATGTGTTATTTTATGGAAATTTTGACAGCTTGTAATGCAAAAAAAACCCCCAACAGATTGAAAAATTATGGAACTTCAAAGAAAATGATTGGGGATTTAAATGTGTATAGTAAACAGATTTTCTTTTTAAAGATTTACATAGAATGAATGCTCTACTTTCAGTAAAGGGAGGTTTTGTCCAAAAAAAAAGACAAAGCTGCATTAACTATAGTTAGCCAGAATCTTAATTAAAAATAAAAACAAAAACCAAAAATCAACACATTGGAGCCAAACCTTTTTGAGAGAAAAGGCTGATTTGAGTGAATTAATGTAAAAAAGTTCTAGAATTGTTAAACTATTTTCTTTAAATACTTAAACTTCTTTTAAAATATTTTAATAATTATGCAATAAAATACTTCTAGCTTTGTCAGAATTATTTGTTTATCATTGAAAATATTATGAGAATAGAGTATATTCAGGCTGAAGTAGAAACAACAATTTTAAATAACTAAGAATTTAAAATAGTTGTCCAGTTCTAATTTTTATAACAACTTAGCTAGCTATATGATGTATAAGATATGCAATCTTATGGTGACACTATTTTTACCATCTCATCCTATAAATGAGATACATCAAGTTTTTGTTTTGTTCGCTTGTTTTTATCAAATTTTAGGCTAATTTTCACAGCATTTCAGAAATATTTCCCCCAGTTTTACTCTTTATCCTAATTCCTTGTTTTCTACCTGTTGTCTGCCATGTGTACTTAGCAGCCAAATTCCTCCTATAAGATGCTTTTAGATATTCTTGTTTGGGGGAATATATATGTACTGGAGTTTGTGTGTGTGTGTGTGTGCGCACACACTGCAGCATGATTCAATAACCCTGTGCCCCCTGTAGAGTCATCAGCTCAGATCTCTATTACTGAGCTACTGGGACTTTTGAAAGAAAAAGGCTTATAGACAAACACGTGTAAGTAGTTTAGAGCCAAATCTCCTTCTCGAAAGCCACACAAACACTTTTTTTTTTTTTTAATTATTTTTTTTTTCATTCAGTAAAAATGCTGTTTGAACGTTGTATTTATTCAAGAGCAGAAAATATGGTATAACGTGGATGAAATTTTGTAAATGTTCCAATTGCTTTAAATATTAATTTTTCTCATCAGTTGTATCTAGAAAGTAGTTTTCAGAGCTGCTAATTTAGATTGTTTCTATTCATGACAGTCTTAACATTTTTGCATTTTTATTGGTTTATGCCATGTGAGCAGGTAAAAGCAGTACTGTGCACTTTCATAAAACATACTTTTTCTTAATGTGTTTTTGTGTTGCTTTTTTTGGTTGTGTTTGTTTGTTTGTTTGTTTGTTTTTTTCTTTTTCTTTACAATAATAACATTTAACAGCAATTAATTGTAAATTAATCTTAAAATCTCCAGGCTTAAAATGAATTCATAGAATACAAATGAGTAACATGAGTAACTTTTTGACTTCTGTTTTGGTCAAATAGTCTTATTTTGAAGAAGATGAGTGATCTAAGGACAAATTGAGGTAAACATTAGAACCTTGAACTTTCGGATCACTATATATAGAAAGATCTTTCATTCCATTTTGAACCCCATTTAGAGCCCAGGATCTAAGACACTAAGAGAAATCCTAGAGCTTCTGAAAGAGATGGACAATTACATTTTGACTTCAAGAGAAGTAGCTCATCTTATTTACCTTTTAAAACACAGAGTCAAATCTGAAGACTCATCTTTGCTTTTAGTGTCACCCCTTTTTCAAAGATTCACTTTCTTCACTAGGATTGTCCACAGAGTATGGTAGATATCAACTGATGTCTCCTTTACAAGAAGTAGGAGCTTTTCTCACTTCCCATATTTGCAGTATCCTTATATTACCTCAAACTAAGATCTGAATGCACACCAGCATTTTCTGCCTTCTAATTTCTGTGAATAAAGATGCCACTCACGTAGGCTAAAGAGAGCTCTGGGGCACTCCACTATGAATTTCATCCAGCATTACTGAAGGACCTTAATGTTCAGTGTGATGCACTGTGTTGCAATTTAGTCTAGACACAGTCAGTGTAACTACATGCATCAGATGACCTCAAAGGAAATCAATATTGTTTAAAAATATCTCTATGTTTTATAAACAGAATTGTTCTACTTTCCATCTGATGTGTGATATTTATTATGTCTTTTGAAATAATAATAGCACTGTCCTTGTAAAAAGAGTTCCTGTAATAAGAAAAGAAGAAAGTACAGCTCTCATCAATATAGAAAAACAAACAAACAAACAAACAAACAAAAAAAACCACCAACAACAAAACAACCAAACCAAACACCCCAAAAAACCAAACATAAAACTCTCTTAATTTTTCTTCCAATTTCAGTAGGCAAGAACTTGGAGAAAAACTGCAAGTCACAATTATACAGTAATCTCACCTTTTCCAGAGCATGGAGCATAGACAAAGAGTCATGAAGTATGAGGACAATGAAGAAGCTTTAATATCTTTAAGATGTCCTTCCAAAGATGTTTCCTTCTATCTGTGTTGTGTGTTAACATAGGATACTAGTCATGTCAACACACACACAACATGGAAATGAAAACTGTACCCACCATTTCACGGAGTACTAATAGACAAAGGATTACCCTCTAAGTGTCAGTGATTTTTTCCTGCTTATCAAAGCAGTCAGTGAAACAGACAGCTTACTGTTATCTCTACATTTTTCCTTAAAATAAGCATCACTACATTGAATATCATCCTGGAAAGGGAAAATTAAAAAAATGTAATAGAATGATATAAGAAGTCTGCACCTTCTGAGTAAAATCATGTGTACCTAGGAATGCTTCTGGACACTGGGGTAAGATCATCTTTACTAGAAAACACTGAGAATATTCACTGCCACAAATTTGTCCTGTGCTAGCTAGTGTTTTTTCTAAACAATTCTCAAGGATGGTTTGAGAGTTTCAGGAAAAACTAAGAGAATAATTTTTTAACAGACAATGTGCTTGCATTCATGATGTTCCTGATAGTGCTATGCCAAAAGGAGGTAGTGCCCAACAACATTCCCAAGCATGTTAAATTTCTGAAGATGTCACAGGTAATACAAATGGAGGATTTGTGACTGTGATATCCATACAGGCATATGATGTATGCAGATCAAAAATCCACTTTGATAGACAGTGTCCTTTTTCATGCAGTGACAATGAAGACTTCATTAAATGGTCCTGGACACCAAGATAGGTGAACATGTACACCATCATACTTAACTAAATTATGGCACTCTGTACCTATGTTTTCCAAGACTTCTGGAGAATCTTGGTATGAGACAAGACTCTGCTACTCCATGCTACTACAAATCTGAATTATATTTGACTCTCACAGTTCCATATAACAAAAGCACCTGTCAAACACAAGAATTATAGGTTGACATGAAGGATATATTCACAGAGATGCAACCATTAATGTTTGGCAACTCTTTCAATTGATACTATTCTTCTGAGCTTTAGTCACTGAAATCTTTACTTCTTCTCACTAACAGAAATTAGTGACCTGGAAATTAGTGGCCTGGAAGCCCTTCTTGTCAGCAGGCCAGACCCACAATAATTGTCACTGAAATTCTCTAAACCTGTCTGTCCCAAAGCCTCGGGGTCTCATTCTCCCTAGATGAGATAAGTCCAAAAAAGAACTCCTTTCATGCTTTGCCTGTCACACATAAATTTTTCCAGATATCTGTCATCCCTCTCCAGAAAATACTTAAGAGATGTATAATGTCATTCAGAGATCCTCTTTCCCCATTCAACTACAGAAAATGTCACATTTGTCTGCACAGGTTCTTGCTTAGACTATCTATCAGGAATGACTTGGACCTAATATATTTTAAGACTCAGTGGTCTTCTAAGAGTTTGTAATATATATGGAAAATGGAGCAAACTAAGAATTTTCTAAGTGCTGTACAACACTTTATAAGCAAGCACCAGTACATATAATATATTTACCTATTGAAAATCCTCTATTTTTAGCATTTAACTAATGTTGAATTCTCTGTTTTAAAGATCTAATAAGTTTTTAGCATGAGATAATATTGATTTATTATGGAGCATCTATGCACTACCAATTTACAGTTCCTATTTCATGTTTCATTTTAAGAAATTTTCTTGTATATTTTCAAAGGAAACAAGTTGTCCATTTTGTTTTGTTTTTCCATTCACATCTATTGGTTTGTGTATATTAGAAGAAATCCTTAGCCTAAAACTAAACCACATATAAATTAGTCAATGTTTAGTGGTGCAGTAATATGCCATTGTAGTGGTGTGATCATTCTAATCAATACAGGATTCAGAGTATACTACACTGTTGGTATATGTGCATTAGTTCAGAACATTACAAAAAGGTTACAACACTTGACAAAATAGCTGTGCTTTGCAAATAAATTGGTGGAATTCATCGAACCTAATCTCTGGACATCTGTGGTACAGCTAGAGATCACTTCTCTCAATAATAATAAGAAACTTTTATTTGGTACTTTGTGACCAAGAAAGTGCCTCTTGACACATTCGATTGATTGTAAAGAGACTGTAGAGCAAACAGGTAATTGAAACACATTTGGTGTAAACATCTGAAATAATTAAATAAATCGGATCCACCACGTGGACACATTTGGTTTGGTCTTTCAGATTGTATAGTTTGTCCAGATAGTGTAACTACTACATTGAATTCCCTTCAATGCATACTCTCTCTGCATTTTTCTTTCATTTTATACCTGTACATCCACAACACTATGGCTGTAACAACTGAACTTTGTAGTCACTGGGGGCCTGCAGGCTTTAAAATATTATTATGAAATATCACAAATTTTAAATAGTTTTGCCTGCATTTCTAAAATATAGGTCTGTAACACTATGAAGAAAACTAAGTAAATGTATGCACTGCACATATTTCATTAAAGCATTGAAGAATAGAGACCCATGATCATAAAACCAGATGGACAACCTCATAAGCAGACCTCATAAAAGTTTACCTGGCTGTCACAATACTGAACCAGATATGGCCTAACTAATCATATTTTTCAGTTAAGCATTGTGATCTGAGAAAACAAAAAATTTCACAAACACTTTTAATCCCAACGCTTTCTAATAATTCTCCCTGAGACTGAATTCCGTGTAAGTTCTGAAAATAAAAGTGAAATTGGATAGCATATAAATAGGCAAGAAAAGTTACAGGTTGATTCACAATGCCTTATTAAATAATTTCAAAATCAAATTCAAAAGATGATGCTGTGAAGTTTAATGCATATTCAAAGCATTATTGATCATAGTAAAGATTAATGTAGCCTTAATAAAATTCTTGAATGTTGTTGGCATTTTTTGTTTTCCCAAGAGATATTTCATTGCTGTAAAAGGATAAATTTTTATTAGTTTCTGCTGGGTGTAAGGTAACATTTACTGACAGTGACTTGTTAGGAAGTCAGAGGTAGAAGTGTTTTTCTTTATCAATAGGACAAACAAAATGGTCTTGGAAAGCCAATAGCATTATTACCTATCATCATTTGAATATCAGAGATAAAGCAGGTTGGAATTTAGAAGGATTTAAACTTTCATTAGAATTTACAATGGTTTGCAGTACTCCACAGAGTACAAGCAAGCAGTCAGGTTTTGAGCATTGTAGAGGCATTTCTTTTTAAAGTAACTTATTAATACCTTAGACTTTATGTTACTTACAATTAAGTGATTGTCTATACTTTTCACTTGTAAAAGAGATTATTAACTAGTTAGTTTGTACTATTATTTTTTCTTTTCTATACTGTGTTTATAATTGAATGCTACTTTTTTTTTTTTTTTTTCAAAAGAAGCAGATTCAATATCTGTGATCATACCAGACTGGGATGTTAGGTTTGATAGTTAGCCTCAGAATCTCATAAAATGTTCCTGGGTCAGACAGCTGAATATTGAAGAATTTTTTAGTTCTTCTGGCATATCTCCTTTGCTTAGTATTATAACCTAAAACTCTAACAGATTTTTGCTTTCATTTTTTGTTGTTATTTAGAAAAATTGTAATTATTTCACATTTTTCTGTCTATTGCTATCCAAACTGGAGATTTCCATGTAGTTACTTGAAGAAAATCAACTCAGCCTGGATGTGGTGCATACAATTTGCATCACAGAACTGAAATAGCATCCTATTTTCTACCTTCATAAGTAGAGGCAAAAAATGACAGTAAGAATCCGCTCTAAAATACATAATAAGAAATTAATTCTTGTGACTTTTTTTTTTTTTAAATTATTAAATAGTCCTAGAACAAAATAGTCCACCTGTGAACATCACTATTACTATAGGTACAGATGATATCACACAACAGATTCAGAGCAGCTGCTTTCTCTGAAATACTTTAAGTTCAGACAAGTCCAGTAGAAGCATGTACTGTTTTCTGTGAACGAGTACCACACCTTAATGAAGAGTATGATTTGTCCCTGAAACAAAATGGTCTCTGTGAACGATCAGTGCTAGAGTGACCAATGCAATTTGGCTGTAACTTGTGACATTCTAATATTGCAAAGCAACTTCAAACTTGGCTTTATTTAACTTCATTTATAGAATCTATTACTCTATGCATTAGCAATAAAACTTTGGAGTTGTGCCAGGAAGTTTCAGCTAGGAAAATGTGCCTGAGAGCAAGATTGGACCAGAATGTAAGAGTGGGTTGTTTTTTTTTGTTGTTTTTTTTTTTTTTTTCCCAGGGAGGGTGAAGATAGCAGATGTCTGTAGGGTTTTTTTTTTCTCAGTTGAATGATTGATTCCCCAAAAATGTGACAATAATGGCTATGGTTCACCTGACCAAATGGAGAAATCTACAGCATCTAGGCACAGTGGTTAACTAATCATTCTTCTTTCCTATTATAGTCAATGGAAAGAAATAAGATTTTTTAGCTGCTGATTCATCTCATCCCAAGAACCTAAACCTGCTAGGTGAATTGTCCTCTAGAAGGGTTTCTATCTCTCCAGTAACTTGGATGAGGAACATTTTAGGCACAGACATCTAGCTCAGCAGACAACTGAATCCCATGCTTTGTATCTGAAATACGATTTCTGAAAATAGTATCTGAAAAAAAAATAAACAAACAAACCAAACCCCACCAAACAATCACATATTCTTCATTTTCTTTTACAAAAAAAGACTAATTTCTTTCAAAGAAAGAGCTGTGATGTCATAGTGGTGCACACTTCATTAACTCACACTACTAATCAATAACTATGCTGAACAAAGTCATCATCATTCTAGCACTGCACAACACAGGTTATCCTTTTTAACATTTCTAGCTGGGAACTTTTTTTACTTTGAAGGCTGTTTTTGTGTTCTCCTCAACTGTAATTAAAAAATTATCTTTTAAGTTTCTCACAGTACAGATAGGTGTAGTACAGTTCTTT
This sequence comes from Athene cunicularia, assembly GCF_003259725.1. Lineage (NCBI taxonomy): Eukaryota > Metazoa > Chordata > Aves > Strigiformes > Strigidae > Athene > Athene cunicularia. The sequence goes on along the minus strand of NW_020799091.1, from coordinate 75,157,302 downwards.
CAAATGTTCTTTAACAGGTAAGATCATTCCATGAATCATATTGTATACCAAAATACATCTAGAACTTAGGTGGAAAAGGAAAGTTCACGAACATTGGAACCAAGGACAAGTGACACGAGAGTATTACAGAGATGCTGTTCACAACTGCAGGGAGAAAATTTGTGTGGCCAAAGCTCAATTAGAGTTCAAACTGTTCAGCACTGTGAAGGACAACAAAAAGAGCTTTTAAAAATATGTTAATAACAAATGGAGGATCAGAAATAACATTAGTCTTCTTCCTGATGATGTTGGTCACTGCACAAATAGGGATGTAGAGATAGCACAGACTTTTAATGCCTTCTTTGCTTATGTCTTCAGCACCTGTGATGGGCCCTGGACCCTCTGGAGCCGTCTGTTGAAAAACCAGGACTGGGGAGATGATAAACTTCCAGCCAGTCTGGAATTTATTTAAGACTTGCTGTTCCAGCTGGATGTGCATAAATGTATGGACCCTAATGGGATACACCCCAGGGTACTAAAAAAATTGGCCAATGTCATCATGGGACATCTCTCCATTATTTTTCAATGGTCTGGGGAGTCTGGAGTTTTCCCAGTTGGCTGAAAGCTGGCAAATGTTTTCCCAGTTTTCAGGAATAGTAAGAAAGAAGACCCTGGTAATTATAGGCCTGTCAGTCTCACTTCAGTTCCTGCTAAAATTATGGAGAAGTTTATTCTGGGCATTGTTGAAAAACTCTTGAGAGACAATTAAGTCATTTGTCACAGCATGCACTCATTCAGGAAGGCAAAAGTACTGCTTAATTAACTTAATTTCCTTTTATGATGTCACCCATCTAGTTGACCAAGAGGAGTCAGTAGATGTGATGGTTTTGGTTTTTAACAAAGCTTTTAATACTGTCTCTCATAGTATCCTTCTGGACAAAATGTCCAACATACAGTTATACAAGTCCATAATACATTGGGTGAACAATTGGCTGACAGGTGGGTCTCAAAGAGTTATAGAAAATGGGGTTATATCAGGCTGGTGACCAGTCACCAGTGGGATTCTCCAGGGCTCAATATTAGGGCCAGTGTTCTTTAATGGGTTTAAAAATGACCTGGACACAGGAATCAAGGGGTCACTAAATTTGCTGATGATACCAAGTTAGGAGAAGCTGTGGACTTCCTTGAGTGTAGACAGGCATTACAGAGAGATCTGGATAGATTAGAGAGCAACCACCAACCATATGAAATTCGACAAGAGCAAGTGTTGGATTGTCCACATGGGATGGAGTAATCCTGGTTATATATACAAATTACAGGATGACGTGCTGGAGAGAAGCCCCATGGAAAAGAATTTGAGGGTTTGAGTTGATGGCAAGTTGAGTGTAAGTCAACAGTGCGCCCTGGCAGCCAAAAGGATCAGCCATGCCCTAGGGTTCATCAAGCAGAACAAAGCTAGCCAGTTGAGGGAGGTTATTGTCACTACACCGCACTAATGTGGTTCCACCTCAAGTACAGTGTACAGTTCTGAGCACCTCAATATAAGAAGGACATCAACTCCTAGTGCGTCCAGAGAAGGGTGACCAAGATGGTTAAAGGCCTTGAGGGCAAGACTTCTGAGAAAAAAAACACGGAAAATTGAAGGATTTTATGAAAAAAAAAAAAAAAATCACAAAAGAGGGAAAAAGTGAATAAAGGCAGAGGAAATAATTGGAAAGGATCCAAACTGGGTTGAAAAATAGAATAAAGCTCAGCAAGAAAGAGAAAAATATAAAATGGCAACAAAAGTGAAAACAGGAAGAGGATAGAAAAAAACAAAAAAGGCTCCTAAGGATACTAAATTGTAAGGGAAAAACAAAGAAAATTCTTCCATGGATGATGATATGGGTTTAATGAACAAAATGAAGACACGAAAAGAAAGCAAAAAATGAAGCGCAAGAATAGATGTTAATTTTCCACACTGGTATGAGCTTGCCCTTGAGATCCCAGAAGAACCTATGCAGTGGTCTATGATGTTCGCTGTATTTATATATGGGAACTGCCAAATCTTAAAGATGACAAACATTTTCCCAAGAAAATAAAAAAGAAAGGTGACTGCAAAATGTTGCTAAAGGAGCTCATTTTATTCAGTGATAAAAAATGAGAGATATAATTTGGTCGCCTTTATGACACACATGAAAATATCACCCTAAGTATGGAAACAGAATGACAGTCTGAATTACTAATTACCATTCTCAAAAGTCATCTCAGAGTAATTTTAAATAGACAAATGTCATGTTAGAAATTAAGAGTGAAGGAATATATAATAAAACTAAACAAACAAACAACAAAATACTGTCAAATAAATTTATGGTATTCTCCATGGTATGTGCTAATCCACCAGAAAAATATAGTAGATTTAGACAAAGTATTGAGAAGGATGAAAAGGATGATCAGAAGTATGGAAGGGCTTCTATATGAAAAGACACTGAAGAGAGTGTTTTCCTCAGCTTGAAATGAAACAACTCATGGGAAATAATATGGAGGTCTTTAAAGCTGTGAATGGTTTGAAGAAATGAAATTAAAAGTGGTCACTCACTTTTTCTCATAATATGCTAAAAGAGAAAAACATGGAAAATTATTTGGTAACCATCTAAAGCAAATTATTATGAAGAATTGGAGTAATTAACCATAACATAATTATAATTTTTCACAAGATATTAATGAGGAAAAGAGTGGGTTCAAAAAGAGGTTGGGCAAATAAAGATCTGTTGGCTATTATCACACTGGTCTGGATGTACCTTCTGTCCTAGAAAGTTCCTACTTTTTAAGCCAGAAGCTGAAAGAATATACACGATGAAGGATCATAGCAACCATGTTATTTTTTATTATTTACATATTTCTCCTAAGCATCTAGTGAAAAAAATGACATACCTTTGGTTTGAGGAGAAAGCAATCTTTAATGTCTAAGAAAATGGGAAAATGCGGGGGGTGGGGGGGGAAGAGTTGGAAGAAGTCAGAAGAAAATGAGGAAAAATAAAATTGGACAATCTTAGTAAACATCATATCACTTCTTTTTAGTGTTTTTGAACAAGAGTCAATAGGCTATGTTAGATGGACATTTATAATAACCATTTTATAGATAATTAATCTGATATGGTCAGATCAATGTTTTGACAGAGTATTTTGGACTTAGATGTAGATTTCTTGTATAAAACAAGATGAATGATCAATGATGAAGAGAAATGTCATCTTAGCTAGCTTAAACATCCTTGAACATAAGCTTGAACCACTATTACAAACACTTAAGCACATAAAAACTAGGCTTTTAAGCACATAGAATAGTTTTATATGCATTGTACCATAAAAGTCAAGGGAATTTTTCCAGTTAAAACATGCATCTACAACAGCTTGACCTTCATATTTTGACTTATGTAACAGTGAGCTGAACAATGCATTTGTTATTTAAAGGCTTATTAAAAAAAAAAGAAAATAGCAAATTATTAAAAATAATCCTCCAATAGATATTTCACTGACTTCATTTATGTAAACATTTTATTTATTCTGTTTAATTTAGTAGCAATATGTCAGATGGTTTCCTGCAGCTGAAGGTCATACAATCAGGCAACAGCAACCTCAGTGGTAAACACCTCTTGGAAAATAAGATTTCATCGGTACAGTCAATAAACAAGCTGCCATCAATAAAACCGAAATACACTCTAATCAAAGAGAGACACATGTGTTTATGATTATCTCTTCAAAAACTGTGGGTCATGGTCCTCTGGATGAGGCATAAAAACTACCAGATGGTCAGGGGTGGCATAAGAAGAAGTGGGTTTATTACTTCTGTTCATAAAACCAAAATTTGATCAGTATGCTAAGCAAAATAGATATGTAAGTTTTTAAAATTCACTTGGTTGTAGACAAAGGGAGGCAGACAACACAGATTGTAAAATGCTGTTCTAAGAATCTGCAATTAGAGTAGATTATTTTGATAGAATATAAAATATTTCCTCTCCCTCACATCTTTTTTTTTTTTTTTTTTGGGGGGTGTGTGTGTGTGTGTGTGTGTGTGTGTGTGTGTGAGTGTCCCTTTCCTGGATACTTGTAAGTCTGCCCAGAAACAGAGTATTTACACTCTGGGCATTATGCCATGTACGTTTTTTCCTTAGGCTTTCATTCCCTTGTATTAATGACAGTAAAATTCCATAATTTAATTTCCATACCATGACAAAGAATGAAGTAAAACGAGGCAGTATGTGAAAGCAACAATGAAATGAAGAAAAATAACATTCAATCAATTCTATGCATTTCCTTTAATTGCAACTGAGAGGAAACTGGGTCCTCTGTCTGAGATGTTCCTATGGAAGGAACAGTCAGGATACCTCCAACGTTTATATTTAATGACTACATAGGTAGGAAACTTGGGCCTGATTTACTTGCTCATAGGCAGCCATCTGGGCCCATCTGAGATGTTCCTGGGTACCCTGCTGTGGGAGTCATGTAAGAACTTCATTGTCATAGACTGCTTGCTACAGCAACACAGATCCTGCCCTCAAAACCAGGATACAGCTGCTTCCTACAGCAATCCACACCCTGCCCTCAAGAACAGGTTACAACACTGGCAAAAATTGGCTACGCAGGACCAAGATGTAGTCTTGTGGCATATAACTTCCTTGGGAACACTGGGGTCTCCTGCCATCCCACAGCCCCGCAGTTTGATTTGTGCATGCCCAGACCTCTTGGAACATGAGCTGAGTGGCTGATGTGAGACAACTGATCTTTCTTGCAATGGCAACTCCTCCCTATGGCAGCGTGAGAGAGGAGATAGGGCAGAGACTTTTGTGCTTAAATACTCAGGTTTTGCATTGCTGTGTGTGCACCCACCACCCTTGGAAGTCTCAACTGTGCAGGACACTGCTGGATCCCAGGGTGGTGAAGTCTCTCTCTCCTTTTCCTTTCTTATTCTCTTTCTCCCCTTTCTATCCTTTTAGTAACATCATAAACAAAGGGCAATTGTTTTGTTTTGACAGAAAATTAACTCCTCAGGTGATTAAACTGTTTAATCAATAAATTTGTATTAGGTTTGACCTTTTGATGTAATTTCACTTTAATTCACCACAAGGTATAAGCTAAAGAACCTCTTGCTAATACCTTCCTCTGTGATTTTGATGCAACACCTGACTTGACTTCATTTTGCCCTATGTCACATATTGCAGATGACTTAAGATGTTTGTGTATGGGCAGCAGAACAGAAGCCCAACAGTAGATTTTTTCTCCTACATAATTCTTGAGTCCAGTATATACACAGAATAGATCCCTGTTGAGTATAATGGGAGTTTAGATATCTCACATGTACATATCTGCATATACATATCTTAAATGAGGTGTTTTAATGAATATCATCACTATAATAAATTGGGATTAGTTGCGTAAGGAAGACATTCTTCATATTGAGGGTGGTGAAGCAGTGGAACATGTTGACCAGAGAGGTTGTGGCTGCCCCCTCCCTGGCAGTGTTCCAGGTCAGGTTGGACGGGGCTTTGAGCAGCCTGGTCTAGTGGAAGGTGTCCCTACCCATGGCAGGGGGGTTGGAACTAGATGATCTTTAAAGTTCCTTCCAATCCAAACTATTCTATGATTCTACTTCTAATTCATCCCCAAAATATTATTGGTATATAGCAGAAGTACACAATATGTACATGGTATGTACTTCCTGAACCCCAAGAAAATACTGCTGCTGTAAGTTTAGACAACTGCTCTTCCTAGTAGAAAGGTTGGAACACCACTGCTTCTTTGCCCATACTGTAGAAAATCCAAGACAGTGGCAAGAGTGGATTTTAGGTTTTAGGTGTAGGAGAGTAGACAAGTGCTCCAACACCTAGATAATGCTATTCAGTACTAAGAATTTCTTATGAACAATTATATTAAAATATTTTTTAGACCTGATTTGGTGCATTGAAGATACTGTTTCTCTACATATGTTAACTTTTGAAATTAAAAATTATTAGAATTTTTTTTTTAGATGAATAACTGCTTGGCTTCTACATTTGTCTGTGCTGTTACATTACCTTCCTTCAGTTCATGATTTTTCTAAGATAAAAACTAATTTTTCTGAAATCCATATGAGCTGTAGGGTGAAGTACATGTAAGGTGTAGAAATCAAAAACTTATCAAAGTATCTTTAAATTGTTCTTTCTTCATATTGGACCAAAGTCTCTCATCTTTCCACTGGTATTAGTTTTTATTAGAGACTTAACTGTAACAATTTATTTCATTAAGACTCTACTTTTTTTTTTTTTTTTTTTTTTTTTTTTTTTTTTTTAAAAAAAAAAGAGAATATATCATTCCTTTTTAGCTCTAGTCATCTTAAACATAATATTGGTAATATTTAGGCAAAACCATGGCCTTCAATTCAGTTACAAAACTTGAAAAATTGATTGTAAAAATACTGATTTTTTTTTTTCTTGTCAGTTCTTAGCATTAACTTTTTTCTTAGCATTAACAGTTAATGTTGGAAAGCTTTCACTTCTTCCTGTTAAAAAACCCCAACCCAAACCCCCAAAACATGAACCCTGAAAACAGAAGAATTTAAGATATAAAAAATGGGTTTTTATAAAATTTTCATCATTTTAATTTTATTTTAGAAGGTAACATTCTACTTAAATATATGCTTCATAGTAATTTTGAATCAAATAAAAATGTTTCTGCAAATCTTCTCTTCTGGTCAAAATGCAGATGTTTTATAGTTTAACTATGGAAATAATTTTTATTGTCTCCATGAATTTTAAATTTTCTTAAAAATGGAACAATTCAGAGTATTCTTCATCAAGATTATACTTCAGCAAACTCTCCAGAAGCAAGGAACCTAGAATTACCAAGAACAGAAAGGAACAGAAATTTTATTTTTGCTACCAAAGTAGGCACCTATGACTTGAAATAATTGGATACAGAGCTGGCACTGAAGAAGAATGTGATTTTTGCTTATCATTGCAAGAACCATGTTTGAAGTTATCCTCCCCCCAAAAGAGAGGTCATAATAGGGTGATAGACATTATAAATCTTTATAAGTTACTTGTTATGGCAACATGCTTCACACTTTTCATCAGTCAGGGGAAAATGATCAAAACAGTTTGAGTAAACATTTTGAATAAACTTGGGGGATGAGGCTCTTGATTGTGTGAATGGCTTGTTTTTGTTTGTTTTATAAGATGAATTGTCTATGTATGTAGTAGATTGTTTTCAGCTAATTTCTTGCAGCTGTTACTAAATTACAGGCTCTGCTTTCCAAGGCCACTTAGGGAAAGGAAAACTAGCACTATTTAACCACTAATCTGACTATGTAATGATCTGAATGAAAAGAGGAAAAACATTTGCTATTTCTAGTTGTACAACACAGAATATTTGCCAATTACTCATGTGACTGAATGGTTGCCATTTATTTACTGATAAAAGTAAAGGATGACATTTTTATTTATTTTAAAATAATATAGCAAGAAAGAGGAATTTTTTTAAATTAACTGAAATGTTGTTAACCAAACATTATTTAATAGTAGCCAGTACTAGCTAAAACATAGTAGCTTCAATAGTATCTGAAGATGTGAAAGTTTGATTTTATTTATTGGATTCAGTGCAGACACTGATATATTCAGATGCGTAAAATTCAGCTGAATATCTTCAGATTATTTCCATCTCATTAGCCATGTCTTTTGCAATATCTAATTGTAAGCAGTAATAGATGATTTTTAGAAGAATCTCCAGAATAATAGGAACTATCAATCAAATCCTCTAAAGGGTGGATGTTTAGGTATATGTCCTGATGATTCAATCTACAGAAATATGACTGCATTCTTGTTCTATCTGGACCAGATGATTTTACTTCACAAGACATTTGCCCTGCATTATCTATCAATAATACCAAAAGTCATTATGTGTGCTGGTTTGACCATGTATTTTCTCTGCTAAGAAGAGTGGTATTATTGAAAGGGCTGAAATAAATGAATTTCTGACAACCATTGATTCAGACTAAACTGTGATGCATGAAAGCTTTGCTTGTGTTTTGCTTCGTTTGCTTCCCAAAGACTCCTTAAATGTTTCCCTAGGCCTCTTTGTTTAGACAAGAGTAAAACACTCCCTATGTAAATAACTGATATCAGACTGAAAGCCTTCAGTGGATGGTTGAGCAACTCCTAGAACGGGCAAACTGTGATAAGGGGGACATGGAGATCCTATCTAGGGAGGATGATTTTGATGATTTAGGAAGAAGGCACCTTGACTTCACAGTGCGTGCTCTGGAAAGATCAACTACTCGCACTGTGAGGAAGACTAGTTACTTCTTCCCTTGACGACAGAAGAGCCTCACTCTATTTTTGTTATGCATGCTCAGACTATGTATATGAATTCTGTGAACTCATTATCATAAGACACACTTTTCCAAGAAATCTAATGAATATGTAGGATTCGTGTGTATGTAAACTGATGTCCCTTGATAGTTCCTGGGAGCCCTTATGGTGGAGAATCCCCAGGGTTACCCCAGTGCTGCTGATAAAGAATACCTGCTTAACAATAAAAAAAACTTTACTGTTGAGTTAATTTCTTTGTTTCATTATAAATGACCAATGTGTATTATTTTAAAAAATGTCTTTCTGGACTCAATTCTTATGAAAATCATAGTTAATACTCCTGCCCTATTTTCCTTTGATGTAGTGATGTTGCTGAATGTATCACTGGATTGACAATATTACCATTTCTTGTTTAGCAAATAGGGGTCTTGGGACCAGAAATCTGAAGGGATTTAAATAGGATTTGAATACTTAATTCTAGATGATTTGATCACAGAAAAGGTATGAATATATGCCTTTAAAAAAGCTCTAGTGTGTCAAAGTTATAGTGATTGTCAAAGGAAATCAGTTTTCCAGTAGCTCTTTTTTCACCACTTTCTTCATCTTTCTTCCTTTTAATCTATAAATCCCAACTGAACATAGAAATAATTCCTTCTTGTAAAGACAGAAGGGGGGAAAAGGCAGAGAAAAAGAAAAAAGATGCAAATTATTGCACTACATTCATTTTCTCCATCAAAAAAGATTAAAGAAAATAAGAACTAACCAACCTTAACCACTGTATTACACAATACAGTGATTCTAGAGGTTTTGTAGTAGTGAAGTTGCTAACTACAAGTTTAAATCATGTGTTTCACAGTATTTTGGGCCTGGCCAATTGGTGGCTTTATAGATTGAAATTATTTTTTGTCTTTACAATACTGCTTACAAGAGAACTACTTCATTTATATATTAATTTCTTCATAGCATTCTCTAGGCTGAAATTTAGGTTAAGGAATAACAGTAGATGGACTAGATTTAGTAAGCAGAGGAAATCATATTGCTGTAGCTTGTAACTCAGACTCAATGCGAGTCAAAGGTTCTGAGCAGTAGTACTCAGGAAGCCAATAATATGATGGTCATCCATGAATACTAACTATTTGATATGAGGCTCAGGTGATGTCTTGCAGATGGCACCTTAATTTGAGGATTTCACTCAAGTATTTCTGATAAATTATGTTCATTATCACTTAAAATTAATAAAAGTACATTCTGTAACTTTACAGGCAATTCCTTCTTTTTGTTTCAACTCTTACATGTGTCAAAATAAATAATTAGGGAGCAAATATGAAATAGGGACAATACAGAAAGACATTGCAGTGAAAATTATTGTGCATCTGTAGACATGCCTTTCAACTCCATATGCTAGAAAAGTGGCAAATACTTTCCAGAATATTTTTTCCCCCTGTCAGTTCCCAATTTCTTGGGACAGCAACTCAGATTTGCCGATTTCCAAGTCAGAATTAAGGTGAAATGACACCAAGGATTCTTCACTCCTCCTCATATAGGAAATTTATGTATAAATTATATAGTCTATTATTAATAATAATGATAACAACAACAATAATTGTTATAGCTAAAGCAGTAATTAATATTTTGCTTTATGCATATGTTCATTAAATTTTTGATACTGGGATGTGCTGCCTTAAAATTATGTGTCAGATACTATCTGAAATATTTTAATAGAGACTAAAATATGCATAGTGAATAGTGTATGGGTAAGATTATTAAAAAGAAATTTAAGATATTTTTTATCATTACAACTACAACAAATCTATATTTGTACTCCAGTATGAAATGTTTAATGAAAATACATATTTTCATCTCCACATGAAGTTGTTTACAGCACCTAATGAGACATTTATGCTCACATGTATCATGAGAAACATGTTAGTCTCTTCTGATTTAGGAAGATCAATCAGGTCTTCCTAAGGCAAGGTGTCTCAGTGGATGGATAAGGTCTATTTAAGGCATATGAGTTTATCAAATGAACAGTGTGAAGTGCAGAAAATGGTTACCGGTTCTAGCTGCCTGCCCTATGATTTACTCTTCCAAATGATTTGGCAAACCGTGTGTCCTGCCTGAGAGAGCACAGCTTCTAACACAGCTATAAGAGAAGGATCATATAATTACACCTTCTGAATTCATAGCAAAGCACTTGGGCTTTTATTTATTAGCAAAACTAAACTGTAAACTGATGTCAACATTTTGTGTCAGAACCTTCATTTTGCCCTTTTCCAGTCTGAAAAGCTACTTCAGCTTGTAGACTGCAATACTGAAGAAGTATTACTGTTAAGAAAAGCTAAACCAAATACTTGATCATTTAACTAAAAGACTATAATAGAATGCATTTTATATATAAAAGAATAAATCAGGTCTGTACAAACAACTTAAGTTCTAAGAAGTCTTATATCTGGAATGGCTGACTTCTGACTTTAATAAAGTAAATTAAAAATATCTTTTAAACATTCAGTGGATATCTGCACACATTTCAAATTTTTGAAAATTATATTTTTTGATGTAATAGCAAATATTAAATATCAACAGATGATTTGTTTTAAAAGGTTATGCACAAATGAGCAATATTTGAAATGAAACTAGTTTTACCTTCAAAAAATTATATTAAATCTGATTTTCCATGCATTCAGAATGAATCCATTGTTTTCTCTATTTCTTCAGATTTTAAAATAATAAAAATTTATTTTTTCAGCCTTTTCTATCAGAAAATTTTTAGTTAATGGCCCTTAAAATCATATTATTGATTATCTTTCAGGTAATGAAGGAAAAATGAGATACCTACTGAAGGGTATTTTAGGGTTTTTGCTTTCTAAATCACTGATGACATAAAAGCAGTGGATCTGTGAGGGAAAAAATAAGAAGCATTTTGACTTGATTTGATGTTACACTGACACATCGAAAGTATAGGTATAGGTATCAGTATAGGTAAATTGGAAGTAACACACACAGAGCACAGAACCTCCAAATGAAGGGTATTACCTTTTTTTTTGTTTTGTTTTTGGTTTTTTCCAGAAGAATTCATAAGAGAATCTGCACATTTTAATCTTGAATAAGATAGAAGAAGAAAGAGTTTGGCATAGTGTCCATAAAAATAGGAAGTTTATAATTTCTAAGCTATTAATGCATTAATATTTTTATGTCTTAAATACGCTTATTTCAAGAAGAGATTACAATAACACTTTGTATTGAACATCATGAAAATTCCTGTAAAACATCATGGCTCACAGAGTAGATTACACACATATAAATACATTGTCAAATTCTTACCTTTTCTCAACCCTACACATCTTTACTTAGCCTATCCTACATTCCATTTCTGTGTTGTGGAAGGATCTGATGTTCCATGTTTGGTAGGTTGAATGGCAACCATCCCCACACATATGCAGTACCTCGTTTGTTTCACGAGAAGACCTTGGTTCTGTTGTAATTGTTATTAATTATTACAGTTATGAGTCATCTAGAAATAATCTCATTTCAAGGTACATGACACCAGTAGTGTTGCATTCAATCTTATACTTTAAATGAAAATATCTCATGCTGGAAAGCTTCAAAAGTTCTTAAAATATGCCTTTTTATCAAGTCATAATTTTTAAATTGCATTTAATAAGTACACAATTAGAGATTTTTCATATTCACTAGACAGTAACCCCTTTTTTAGTTTTATTGATTTTCTATTGAAAATTTGATTGGTTTTATCTCCCTCAAACCTACCCTTGTATTTGTTAGTTAGGTACTGAATACAGCAAATCTAAAAAGCATGGAAAAGAACGGAAAGATTTACTCCCTCATTCACTTCCCCAAGGCCTGCCACAGATTGGTTTATTTCATATGATTAATGCTAGCCATTCAGATGTTCCAGTAACAGGAAAACAATAACTGATGAAGGCTTCATCTTATGTTAGTTATCTCTTAAGAAGAATTAATGAAAAATGATTAAAAAGAAAGGAGTGAAAATAGAGTAAGATCATGGACCCCAATTATGCTTAATGAAACCCATTCACAATTACAGGGGGGGGGGGGGGAAGAAAAAGGGTAGATATTTCCCCCCTTTGTCTATTTTTCCTCTTATTTTTAGAATTGTGGAATAATTTTTCTGTAAATTATTTTAAAGCAGACTCTGATCACAGCTAGGCTGGTGACCCATCTTCTCTTAAACCATATAACTGATCAGATTAGAGAAGATTGAGTAATATTAGTCAACACTATCAAAATCTGATAATAATTGTAAGCCTTGATATATTTTTAACTACAAACTGCAGGAAGTATAAGAATAAGTTCATCACAGAACACTGTACTTTGAGGGCAAAATAAATATCTGTAAAATATTGATAATTTTTTGAGCATATTTCATTGAGATGAATGATATGAGGACAAGATGAACTATAATTAAAAAATGGTCTAAAACCTGAAATGCTCAGCTAATAGGTAATGAAATGCTGTCAGTCCACTAATGCATTCCAGCACAGCTGTTATACTCACTTATATTACAAAACATCTTTTCTCTGTTGGTCACAGTGGTGAAAATTCATACCACTAGACACGATCAACAAATTCAACTTTGCAGAAAAGATTTAGGTGGTTGTGCTGGGTTTCTCTGTGTGTGGCAGGGATTTTTGGTAGCAGGGTAGGGGGTTACAGTTGTGGCCCCCTGTGAGAAGATTCTCAAAGCTTACCTGGCTCCAAGTTGGACCTGCCTCTGCACCAAGGCTGAGCCAATTAGCGATGGTGGCTTCACCTCTGTGATATTTATGAAGGGGAACCTGAGAGGAGGAGTGGGAATTGTGAGGAGGATACATATGCAAACACTGAGATTAGTGGAAGAAAGGAGGAGGAAGAGGGGAAGGTGTGCCAGGGCAGAGACTCCTTTGCAGACCATGGTGGGGCAGGCTGGGCTCCTGCAGCCCATGGAAGTCCACAGTGGAGCAGATGCCCACCTGCAGCCCATGGAGGACCCCGCACCAGAGCAGGTGGCTGTACCCAGAGAAGGCCGAGACTCTAAGGGAAGCCTGCACTGTTGTAGTTCAGTGCTGGAAGGAGTGCATCTCACAGGAGGGATCCACACTGGAGTGGTTTGGGAAGAGCTGCAGCTTGCGGAAAGGAATCATCCTAGAGAAAGTTTGGAGGGCTGTCTCCTGTGAGAGGGACACCACATTGCAGCAGAGGAAAAACGTGAGGAGTCCTCACTCTGAGGAAGAAAGAGTGGTGGGACTGACTGCAATCCCCAACCCCTTCCCCCTGTGCTGCTTGGGGGAAGGTGATAGAGAAATCTGTTACAAAGCTGAGCCCGGGAAGAAGGAAGGGGGTGGGAGGAAGGCGTTTTTAAGATGTGATTGTACTTCTCACTGTTCTACTCTGTAAAGTGTTGGTTTTAGTGTTTGAATTAAATTGATGTTCTTTTTCTTCCCCTAAGGAGTCTGTCTTTTGCCCATGAACATAATGGGTGAGTCATCCCTCTCTGTCCTTATCTCGACTTTTGAACTGTTTGTTGTTTTTTTCTCTTTCCTATTCCTGAGGCGATAAGAGTGAGCAAGCAGCTTCATGGCGCTGAGTTGCTCTTTGGGCTCAAACCATGACAGTTGTATAAAGGGAAAAAGAGGAAGACCCAGCAATAGTTACCCCAGGTCCTGCTGTTTCACTTTTAACTATGCCTCTGAGCTATTTTGTTCTAAAATTACACATGGAGTTTCAGATTCTCTTTTTACAGGATGTTGGATTCCCTTTTTTTAAAACAAACAATCAAACAAACACATATCTCCACACTATATCTTTAATGCACAAAATTATTTTATGTATTATTTTTATTTTAGATATGCTCCTGAATAATGGTGTATCTCCTGCAAAACATCGGATGAAAATTAAGCTATATGTTCTCTATCAGTTTTGCATGCTAATTTCCCCAGAATCCTTTCCCATCAATTCCAGTTCAAGTTGTTACTTGACTTGGTTTGATTTCTTGACTATATAAATCTTCTGAGGGATTCTTCCTTTTTGAAAGTGAAGAAATATGTTCCTTTGTTTTTGCTCTGAATGGGTGGTGTAAATCCATCAATGAGTAATGGAAACTCTTATTGGTCAATGAAGATTAATTCCATTAAAAAAAAAAAAAATTTGGTTTTGGATACTGTATTGTGTAAAAATGTTTTACAGTAACTTGTTTTAATATACCAGGTTTTTAAACATATTTTTTGTGTCTCCATTTTTACCTGGTACATGTATTTAAACTGTAATCTTACATTTAATCCTTTTTCAGTCAAGGAGATGTCTTTCATAAAAGCTCTTATTTCTTTTCCTGAATAAGTAAGTTCCATTTCCAGCTTCATAAGCACTTGGAAACAGTTTAAAAAAAGTAGAAAGAAAAATATAATCAAACTTTTGTCACTGACAAACAATATTTCCACTAAGCATCTTCAATGCAAATAATCTGCCAAAGTAATTTAGCTTCTTTTCCAAGTTTATTTAAAATATTCCTTGCCATAACATCTTGGCTTTGTCAGCAGATGTACAGGAAGAACTAGATTTACAAGCTCTTAGGTAGTTCATTTGCTGTTTATTTTAGATGCTTTGGATTGCAGCTTCTCAGCACTCATGTATGACCTTTCTGCAAAGATGCTGTTTATACCAGAGTTGATTTAATTGCAGAGATGAACTTTAACTTCTGAAGAGTCATAATCCACTCATTTGATGCATATGCAGTTATCTTTCTTGTACTCTAACAGAAAAGTAGCCTATTAAAGTTCAACACTGTCTAGTCAGGTTTCTGATCTAAAAGAATGCAAAATGTTGTTTAGTACAATTCTGGTTTGCTTTTTTTTTTCTTAAGAAGGCATTCAGTGACATTATTATGGATGTTGTCCCCCTGTTTCCTATACATGCACACACAAAACAGCAAATTTGAATATTAAACAGAGATGCCTCAGAATGTGATAAGGTCACTTTTCCAATATATTCCATCTTGGTAAGTAAACACAAATATCTTAAAATCTAATGAACAAGACGTTCTTCACTGGGATGAGGGGAGAGACAGACGGTGTGGGCTTCTTTTTGGGTCTCAGAAAGAAAAGACATATGACATAATAAAATATCTGTTTAAATAAGATAGAACAACAACAACAAAAAATAGTGAGTAAATTTTACATCCCTTCAGATGCAGAACATTGCTTTCACGCAACATCAGATGGACCCCAGATGGATTTTTGTACAACACTGCTATATTCTGTCTGTGGAGAGGTCTCCCTCAGTGGAGAACAGAGGGTTAAGTGGGTATATATATTTTAAAAAGTTAAAGAGTTAATATACATAACACATCAATAAATGCAACAGAAAAAAAAAAATAACATCAGTAGGGTATTTGAGAATGTGGAGATAATGTCAGCTCCAGCCAGTAAGTACAGTCAGTGTCTGAAGAGGACTTTTAATTATACATAGTAGGAGCATTTTAATTGAATTATCTGGCCTGAAGTACAAGAATGTAAGTTGCTGACTATTAGGAGTTTGATCCAATACGTTGTTCCAGTGCTAAGAGTTAGATCAACAAAACGATTCAATTATTTTAATAGGAGTACCACTTTAACTAATTGTATGGTTATTTTGTGACTTAAATCCATGCCGTCACTGTTTCTCATCCAAATGTTGCTATAACATTTAATGTAAAATATAATAAAGTGTAAGCAACTTTCAGAAATGGAAAGGGAATGCTTTCTTGACCCTGTACGGCACCTTAGAATTAAGATATTTAGGAAAGTTGTAGCCACCGAAACGCTGGTAACTTTTGCTATTGAAAGTATGGAGACATCTGCATGGGGCAGACAAGTACAGCAGAGGACCTATGGGCAGCTCCTGCCATTCTGGAGGGGACAGTTGCTGAACTACCAGGGTAGTCCACTAAATCTAAAGTGTCATTCTATGTTTATGTTTAGAATGAATTTTCATTTTAGAATCCAATTTCTACTTGTTTAAGTGAAGGAGAATTTGCCTCCATAATGACTTGAACATGAGTGAATGAAACAGTACAACTCTTTCTTTAACAAAAGTATTCTCTGAGACACTGCCTGGTGCATAAACAATTTTTAAAGTTATTCTGACAAAATGATGTAGGCTTTATTTATGTATTTTGATTATTAACCTTTATTCATTTTGCACATAAAAATACTATAACTAAATCCGACACAATAAAACTTGAATGCTCAACTGAGAATGTTAACGTAGACATACCTATTCAAAAAATATTGTTAGTTTTGTTTCTATGAAAATTTTCTGATTCATGTCATAGGTAAAAAGCATTGTCTGATGCCTATTTATCTGCAGAAATGACATTATCATGTAATGAATCGAAGGAAGTAATGCCTCAAACATTGTTCAACACAGAAAACCTCAACGACAATCTGTGGCCTTTGCAAATAGTCTAAGGAATGTCACCCACGGAGTTGTGGAGTGTATCAAAGGATGCACATCCCCCCTCTCCTTTACAGTTGTATTGACACACTCCTTAGGTAAGCCTCAAAGGGAGTAAACATGGACTGAGTGAAACCAAATGTTTCTCATCAAGCACTGCTAATTACTGCTTCCATTGTGTAAGCCAGATACTTTGTGGCTCTACTGTGTAAGCCTGACACCATTCAGGCCTTCCTAAGGATTTTGCCATTGAAGAGGTGGTAAGGACTGATAAGAGGTGAGCATTTCTGCTCCAGTAGCTGGATGATTGTTCAAGAACCATGAAGTCAGCAAAAGTCTGTGAGAACTGGGGTAGAAGTAAAGGCGACATGGTGAGCATGACCACAGACTCAATTGGACAAGGGCGTCCAATTCTCCCTCAGTGCACACACAGAACCCATGCTCCACTTTTTTCCTTGTCTCTCATGGTGATGAGTTTGTGGAATACCCACCTTTCATTATCTAGTATGCTTATTAGCTGAAAAGATTAATTTAAAAGGTGACAGAAAACTTTGCTCTGTGTTCAGCCACCACCCAATATTACTGGACCTGAGACACCGCTGGAACCTTGGGTGATGACTGAATTTCTTTGACTCTTTCTCTCCTTTCATTTATTTTATTTCCTTTCTTTTATTTCTTATAGATTTATAAATTGCTTATTATCCTTTTCCAAGTTTAAGTTGTTTCTACTGCAAGTAAAACATTTGAACCGGCCGTTTGGTGTAGTTCCACATTAATTTAATCCAAGGGGATCACCGAACCTTTACAACTCTCTGGGGTCCCAGTCAGGGTCATTACATATTCCCATCAGGATTCTCCTAATTTTATACTGACTTTGTGTAATAATCAATCTTTCAGCAAACTAAATGCAAACTAACAATATATGCTACTGGAATTCCAACTACATTAGACATAAAGTATTGCTCTGAGGAAAAAGCAAACACACTTTATATGTAAAGACAAATATCTGACTTCTAGTATCATGTAAATCTTAACAATCTAATCAAAGAATCTTTGTTAGTCAGGATTTCAATATTATAAAAAGGTAAAATTAAGAAATATTATTACAGTAGACCAAAACAGAGTCATAATAATTGTAGTATTATTAATACATTTAAAATTGCTCTGTTACCCTCACTGCTTTCGATACTGCTTTGTACTCTGAGTCAGACAGCACAAATATTCCTCAAGCAAGCAGGTGCATTACAGGACCAGGGCTAGGTATAGATAATGGTTGCAGCAGATCATCTGTGCTGCAGGTTCTTCACTTCCAGTGCAAAAGAGACCAATGGTAATACATTTCTCTTTTTTGCCTATTTTTTTTTCCTCCTATCCTTTCTCCATTACTGGATTTACTGGTGTCTGTTTTCTAACAAAGTTCCATATCATGCTCTCTATTCAGTGATCCGCAGCTTCACTGTAAGCACAAATTTACTATACATGGTGCATTTTATGTTAGACACTTGCTCT
This sequence comes from Athene cunicularia, assembly GCF_003259725.1. NCBI lineage: Eukaryota > Metazoa > Chordata > Aves > Strigiformes > Strigidae > Athene > Athene cunicularia. Next base: position 75,139,048 of record NW_020799091.1, on the reverse strand, counting down.
TTGTTGTCTTTGCTACTTTCAGACTTGTTTTGTCTGGTCTCTAGATCTGCACTTCTTTAACCAGCCTCCTCCAGTGTCAGCTTGTGTCCCTTATTGTCCTCTGTTGTACTTTTCTAATATCGTATTCTGTTTTGCCACTTATCAAAGACTGTGCTATCAAATCACACGTTTTCCTATACACTGTATCATTATAATAGTAATAAATTACTAATTTGCACAGAAAACTACTTGTTACTACTATCTGTAGCAACTATGGTTATTCCATACAAGTATAAGGAAAAGTAAAACAAATGGTAACCGTACCTACACAGTCATTTAAAAAAAAAAAAATCTGCTGTAGGTAAACCAAATGAGATCAAAGCTCCAGAATATCAAGAAAAGTTCAGGCAAACCAAGTCTGACAAGCTTCATTCCTGAAGCCTTCAAAATTTTGTTACTAGCCTGTTACTAGCAATGGTAATACAGTATTACTTGACTAAAATGTCACAGCTGGTCTCCTTCAACCTCGGTTTTGCTGATCATTACAACCTGCACCACATAAGAAATCTCATTTGTCCTTTTATATGAGTGAATTGAGAACTTTCCTAGACTTCAGGCTTTAAGATCTTGCTGAATGCTTTCATCTGTGAACAATTTTATAATGCATTTTTCCTTTGTTCCTGTTTAAAATGAGGTATTAGTTTCTAGGGCTCTCTATGTGCAAATGTCTATATTTGTGCATATATACATTATTGTTAAAAAAAATAAAAGACTTTGTGTAGAGATTTTGCCTTGGAACATACTACACTCTGTATCTAAAGTCACTTCAGAGGACTTACGGGTGTATTTTCCATCACTGACAAATGTGAATATGTAAAATAAAGCAGACTTACACCTTGACCTTTTACTTCATGGAATTAGGTTTAAACTTCTTTCTCTCTAAATGTACTCTCTTTCAAGCTTACAGTATATCTGTTGGCCTTCTCACATGGGCAGTTACATCACTAAGCTCTTTGTGGACAAAGTAAACATCAGATGTCCTTGAGAAAGGTCATTCTTCTTAAACTGTGAACCTCTGTGACAAGTCAGCCATTAAGAGGAACAGTGAAACTAAACTGTAAGGAAAGGAATCAGTGTGGCAACTTTAAAATGTGTGAAAAGTAGCTGAAGCTGGTGGGTCTGAATAGGTGTTTTTCACAAAGTTGAGGTATAATCGTTTTATTACTATGCAATCAAAATAAAATTTTGGCAAAGGAATGAGATTGACTGGGCTTTACAGAAAATTGATATCTTCTTAAAAAATATTTTATGTTGTCTGTATGGTTCTTCAATACATTTAAACAAATACATATATATGTGTATATATATAAGCTGAGAGCAAGTTTTCCTTAAAATGACATTTTACACATAGGCATCATTAATGAAATCTTGACCTTTAAATAGATGATTCATTTTACAATGAGCATATTATTCACAGGAGTCAGAGGAGTATCCTGTGGGATGCAGAAGCAGCCTGGGCCAGGTGTTATCTAGCTTAGACATGACAACCTGCTCATGAAGAGGCTAAACTAACCCTAAATGGGGATGGGCTCTGGCACTCAGAACTCTAGAAACCAGGATTATCTCCTTACAATGATACAGTTAACCATAGAAATAGAACTGCAGTTTATTCTGCAGAGGTGAACAAACCCTCTCTGCAATAATGAATGCAGCTGAATTTTATAATACTTCCTCTAAGGAAAATTCTTAAAATTATTCTTCTTCTATAGAAATACATTAATATAAAATATTCCCAAGCCTCCTCTTTAGAGGTAATCTAACTTGATGTAATTTTATTTTATTTCCTTCTCTTTTATGGTAGCAGGACTACAATAGGTTTAAACCTACTCATATGATGCCTGAGGTGGTACAAGAACAAGGCATCAGCTCTGTGCAGTAAAGGGTACAGTAACATCATCAAAATCCTTTAGTAGTGAAACCACAAACCTGCAAAGACACAATGAGTGATAGATATAATGTATCATGGTGACAGATTCCAGCTGTTCATTCCCATATCGAGTCTTTATTTACATCTAAATAATTTATTCAATTAATAGAGGAAGAAGAGGAGGGTTAAGATTAGTTGACTTTGGAAAACACCACAAAGAAAAACATGATCCCAGTTTCTTCAAGCTTGTACTGAAACCAGAGGAAGGATAAAATCCTGATGCTACAAAGAACTAGGCCAGGACTAGACTCTTTGGAGCATACTAATATCTCAGAATTTCATTGCAGAAGAGAAAGGGAGTGGGATCTTAGATAATGTCTCTACTTGTTAAAAGTAGACAAAGCAAAAGTGTAGCAGGTGGGAATGGAAATAGCTACAGTCAGAGGTATCTGTCATTGTATTGGGATTTGTTTAGGGAACACCAATTACTCTTCAATTGCCAAAATCCTTCAGAGGGATTTGTTCATGTGAACAAAAGCACAACATGGACAGAAAACTTTGAAATAAAACTTCACTAGCAGTGTAATACATATTATGTTTTGTATTGTAAACTGAAAATATTTTAAATCAATTGAAGCTATATTGTTTAGGTCCATGGTTTTCTGTGAAACATAAAAGTTCTTGTTTATGAGATGCATTTTTCCCTAACCTTTAGAAAATTATATTTGTTTTAATTAGCTGAATTGGGGTCCTGAGGATAACATTAACATTTTACATCTTATGATAGAACAGGTTATTCTCTGACCTATTGATTATTAGTTACCTGAAAAATTTCTGTAAAGGACAGTGACCTGACATTATTGATCTCTTTTCAGCTAGTAACTCTATCCTGAAAATCAGCCTGAAAAGGAAATAGACATTTTATAACCTATGATGGAAATCAGTCTCTTATGTATCCAAAATGATGATCACAGAGAATGATGTGACTTTATGGGAAAGCATTGGTGAAGAAAAGGATACTGCAAAAACAGTGAGAAAGTATCTTTTACCCACTGTTCTCTAGACGCATTATTAGTGATAGTGAAAATTTTGTCAACTGGAAGTTCATTAGCAGGAAAGAAGTTCCATAAAATAAGAAATATATAATTGAGATTCCTAATGATTTTCAGCTGAATATGTTCTCCATTATTTTAATGCATTAATAGTAAGGACAATACCATTTTAGTTTTTCTCTTCCTTTTTCCTTTTCTCATTTATTTATTTTGGAGGGAAGAAAGAAAAGAGAATATAGAAAAGAAGGAAAATATGTGTTGCACTTCTAGTATCTCTCAGTTTTGGATTTTAATTTTCTCTATCCCTGCCTAAAAGTTGAACTACAACTTCTACTTTCTTCTTGATTATTTTTCACTGAAAATAAGACAAAGTTTATAATACCACAATTGCTTTCATATTCTAATCTTTTGTAGAAATAAAATTTTTAGTATTGCAACTGCATTAGAATTCTTACTGATTTTAGGGAAGCTGTTTATTATTTTACTGTAATGTTTAATTCATGTTATGTTAAAGGCATTCTGGTTTATGTTGTCAGTGTTGTACAAAGAGATGTGAAAAATTTTCAGGTCTGTGAAATAGCTACTGATATGTTATTTATACATTTTAAGAAAAATCTACACATCCTGGAAAGAAAGGAAGTTTCAACCTTTAACTTGAAAAAAGGAAATCAACAGAAAGGAAGGAAGGAAGGAAGGAAGGAAGGAAGGAAGGAAGGAAGGAAGGAAGGAAGGAAGGAAGGACAAATGAACTGTAGTTTTCAAACAGCTGCCTGGTAAAAAAGGTAAAATTTCAAGGAACTTTCAAATACAGCATTTCATGATATTCACTCTAACAGTCTTAGAACTTGTATTTGTCTATCCATCTGCAATAAAAGAACCAACAGAGGTTATAACATGTAAATGGTATCCCAAACACAATCTCACACAAGATAGTTCTTCCCCCTGCCTGTGATTAAAGAGAGTTTGCTATAGCTACACACAGAGATGGACAGACGCATGGATTTCTTCCCTTGCTGTCCATAAATGCTTGGTCTGTCCAGCAGCTGGTACCCAGACACTGGTCTCTGCAGTTGTAGCACACAGATCTCTTATCCCAATCACTCACATGTTGAAATTCACAATCAGGCCATGCACATGCACCCCCCCTTGCAGAATAGAAATCCTGCTCACATGAAGAATCATTAAGAATACTGTGCATTATGAAGACAAGACAGATTGCTGTGGCTGGTGCAGGTGTGGGGGTCTGTCAGAAAAATGTGCAGACCAGCATCTCACACATGATCAGGCAGTCCCTTCTATCCCCTTCGTTTTCCCAGGTTTATTCTTCCTCCACTGACCTCCCCTCTTTCTCTGCCCTTGACTCTTTCCAGATAAACAACACCGCCCTCTCTTCTTACCTCTTTCCCCAATGGTCCCAGTTTTACTAAGTCTGTACCCCAAGTTGGCACTTCTTATACCATTACCTAGATCATCTCAGCCATGCATTGTATTACTGATACGGTTACTTAGGCACTGCTGGCTCTGCAAGACACTGTTCCCCAAAAGATCCTTAATCCACTTCTCCAACTATCTGTGAAGTTTGGCTGTCTTTCACATAATTTCCCTTAGCCATCTGTGAACTCCATCCATTCCTCACAGCACTATCTATAATTTTGTTATCTACTCACTCTTTTATTTTTCATGCCAATCAATTTTTCATGTTCTGCCAAGACACTAATGGCTGTACAGGAAGCCAAACCTCAGGACAGGGCCCATTTCTTCACCTGAAGACCTTTACAGAGCAAGAAAATAGTTTCCACTAATAGCTCTTGGAAGATATGCTGCCAGCGTTCCCCTATCACTTATATTCTGGTCTAATAATAGAGCATAAAGAAATTTAAATAGGCAGGTTCCATTTGTTCAAAAGTTCTATAGTGCCTTTATTTTCTAGATTTTCTGAGTCTTTCTTGTATATTCTCTTTTTCCAACTGTCCTCTCTTCTGACTTCTGATTTTATCATTGCAAAAATATATTCTTTTATTATCAATATTCCTTCCAGAGTAAGGCTCAAAGCAGCTCAAAGCAGCTCGCAATGCAAGCAGCAGGTTACAGTAGCAAACCACAGGGTAGGCAGACTGTTAAATAGAAAGATCTTAATAGAAGACGTAGATATAAAAGAAGACAGGAAGACTGAGAAAGAGTCAGTTCCCTCTGCTGCCTAAGGGTTCCCAAAGGCCACGAAGCCACAGCAGCTCATCCTAGTTGCTTCAGTCACCTGACACTACTTAAGGTGCATTAATTATTGCTAACACCACAACACCATGTGTCTCCAGAGCACCTCTGCTCACTCTTCCTCGACTATCAGAGCCCTACCATTCTTCATTAACTCTCTCACTGTGAAATCTTTTACTCTAATGTGAATCCATCCTGATCTTGCTACAAAACTAAATTTTGCCATTGGAGACAAGCAACCTTGAACTGTCTCTGAAGATAGTTAAAACATGTTGTTCCACTGTATTGCCCTAGAGGGGCAATATTTTCAAATACTGAAAATCTACATCCTTGGTTGTGGCAAGAAAATAAGCCTGATTCAATGAATTTCATTAAGTCTTTCATGACATGAGAGCTTTCTTCTTGGAACTATGTACCAAAGGTGTTAACGTAAGGAAATAATGTGTTGTTATTCAAAGATTAGCCAAATCATTTTGCTGTATGTGCAGAGAAGTTTTATGTAACATACAATCAGTATTATGTCTCTGTATTTTTCTATGCCATTGTCTTTTGAAATTAATGAATAACTATAGAAATTAACATATATATATATATATATATATATATGAGACTTCTAAGAGTTTATAAGACTTTTAAATGTGACTGGCTGCAACAGCTTCTTATCTGTATGGGCTGTAATACTGAAAAACAGTAACCCATGTTGATGGTAACTTGCTTTGAAGTTTCCTGACAGACTGAAAAGAGCATAATTCTAGTGCTGGCCACTTTGCAGTGACAGCTGGGTGAAGTCAGTGTAAACACTGAAGATAACTTTCCATATGGCAAGAATTCCTAACTGTTTATCTGGTAATCACTAGTGTATGCTCATTAGGACCCAGAGCTGCATAACCTTATTGAATGTGATTGTCTGCATAGAAATTACGTTGTGTTGAATTTATCTGCAATATGCTACCCATAAAAAGGGTTCAAGTCCTAGTTCCTAGATTCAGGCAGATTTTGATCATCAAAGGTGGAATATTTATGTATTTGGATTCTATTCCCCATCATCCCCTCTCCTGTTCCCCCATTCTCTTTCATTCATCTTTCAGAGATGGGATAAAAAAAATTATACAAATGCAAATAAAATTTAATTTTTCAGTCAATGTCATCTGCAGCCAGTATTCAAATAGTTTTCCCTATTTTCCCAATTTCTGTTGCTTTCTGTTTCATTTGAGCCCTCCAGCACAGTAATACTAGTGGCAAATTTACCAATTGAAATTTCATATTTCCCAGCTTCTTTCAGCCTATCTTTCTCTAGATGATACTAAATACCTATATTTAGAGAGACTGAATTAAGTCTTAGTTTTCTATTTTTTTAATATTTCATAACAAGTAGTGATAGAAATGGTAGAAATATCGATAAAGATATAATATTTCAGCAGATGCATCTTCTCACCCCTGCAATACAACTTACTACTGTCTTAAACTAGGTTAAAATATTAAATAACTTTATCCATTTAAAAAATTGTAACAATTCCTGGGGGGGAAAAAAAAAAAATAAATCAGAAGCAAGATGCCAAAATTTTGGAAATGCAACCGGAAATTATTTATCCAGTGGTTTTAAAGAGCTACAAGGTCTTTCAAAATAAATAGAATTTTGTATTATGATGGTATCTTAACATTTCAGAAATATGACAGAACATTAAATATTTATTGACAATTTTTTTTCAAAGACTTAGAAGGAAACACTTTTAAATATATAATACCTAGAATGTTTAATACTACACTATCAGTTATCGAAATTTCACCAATCCTACGATCTGCAAGCTAAAGTTCCCCTTCTGCCCCCACTAAAAGAATAAAACCCTCTCTGAAAATCCATTCTTTTTTCATAAGGGCTCACAGAAAAGAACAAAGACCAGAATTTTCCTTTTCAAATTGCATTCAACTGCTGTAGAAAGCCTTTACACATAACTGACTTAATTAGCATATATCTAATCTATGCCACATTCTATAATTAAAATCATAATTGTATCAGTTTCTTGTTTTGTTGGTAGTAGAATGTTTCGGACACTAAGGAGACAGAAGAAAAACTACATAAATATTCTGCTTTATGAAAAATAATTATGCAGCAAAAGTAATATCTTCTATTTCAGCCTTTTTGCTCTTTATTAATCAAACACCGATCTTTTTATTAGAGCTGACATTACTATCCTAAGAACCATAGAAATACTTTGGTTGGAGGAATCTTTGAAGGTCGCTTAATCCAACCTCCTGCTCAAACAATGGTTAATTTCAAAGCAAAACTCAAGTTGTTGAAATCTTTGTGTGGTTGAGTTCTAAAAATCTCCAGGGCTAAAGGGCCCTAACTAGGAAATATGTTATCAACAGACTCAAAGTTTATTTCAGTTATTTTCCTATTTGCATATTCAAAATTTTAAAGCTAGCAGTTAATATTTGTTCTTCTTAGTGAAAATTATAGGAAACTTGGAATTTATAAGTATAAAGTCTGACAGGGCACTTAAATACCAGATGAAGCAGATTTTAAACATGATAATCATCAGATATCTGCAAAGCTAGTGAAAAGAAGCAGAGATTTCTAGAATTCAACTGGTCTCAAACTGTAATTCTCAGATCATCAAGGTACTTCTAAAAGGCCCTGACAGTGTCTATTTATTATCTTCGATTATATATTAAAAAAAAAAAAAAAAAAAAAAAAAAAGCAAAAAGCTGAAAACTACTAATTTAGAGATTTGGACACATTATAGTTTTTAACATTAGGCAGCACAAAGCTTAATCTTGGTTCTTCAGACTATTTTATAGAGTGCTACTATACACCAAGTTTTACCTAATCTTTAAAATCAGCCAGCCAACTGAGGCTCATTTTGCATCTTAAAGCATGCTCAACACTTAGGTATTAGCTTCCAGTATGATCAGAAGATCTGTTTAAGCTTTGTCATAATTCACAGATTAAATCCTCAAATCAATTTCTATTTTAATACTTTAAAAGTGTTTAAACTGGACTACATCCAGTATGTGTACACATCACTGAATGTAATACAAGAAAAAGGGTCAGGCTCATTTCAATTAGAGCTTATGGAGGAAAAGGAGATTATCACATTCAACAGAATCATATACAGTATTGCTTAAAAATTAGAGAGGATGTTTTCTTTTAATTAAAGTAGTTTTTATCCCTATCTCCGTGAAGTTTATAAAAGAACAAGACTGGATCCAGACTTCTTAAAATTCTCTTATTGATCATTAATCACTAAATGAAGATATATAATAAAATACCTGGGATAAAACAGTGAATGAGAGGTCACGTACAACTTTATCTCACCAATAAAGGCACCTGCTATAAGGACTAATGGAGGAGTGCTATGGATCTTGCTCTCTGCTCTGAAATTTGTTTTAATATTCTGAATTAAATGGTCACACAGGAACCCATGAATGTGAAGTATACAGACTTGGGAATTAACAAAATCATATACAATCACAGTTACGGTTCACTAAATATAGACAGTTGTGAAAAAGAAAATATATGTGACCTCACGTATCACTAAGGCAAGCAACCAACCAAGACCATCTCCAGCACCTAACAGGGATAAGGCTGGGAAACCCCAGTACTCTTGTATTATATGACAGGTGAATAATGTGGGGAATTCTAAAGAAAGTACTGTCATGAAACCCAGAACCATTTAATTTATACTATTTAATTTATTATACTTGCTAATAACCTCTTGACTTCAATTGAACGTCTCAGTTTCAACTTCCCATCTGCTGGGCCTTGTACAACATAGCAGCAAAACACAATGCTTCAAATCATCACAGTTTAACAGTTACTAGTTGCTGGTGTGAGCATTAAAGAAAACACAGTAGCCTTCTACAAAGGTAATTAATTTTTCTGTTAGTGTTTTCAGCAGGTATGACTCTGGTGCCAGTTCAGAATGGGTTACTTAACCAACCAGCTGCCTACCTATTGTTCACCCACAGCTGTGCATTAGTCTCTGAATACCAAACACTTTCCAGTCCTTTGCATTGCTCTGACTGGTCCATAAATTCGGCTCTGGTTTTGGTGAGGTTATATACCATAGGCTGTCTTTTTTTTCAGAGAACAATCTGTTACATGGGAAAGGGAGACATCTATCACATAAAATGGAAACTACTCCGAGAGTCAATTTGTGCCCATAATCTTCAGTGGATTCATTATGGAAAAAATAGAATTTATTAAGTTCTCTATGACTATTTCACCCTAATTTTTAAGTGTGCACTACCTCAAAAAGTAAAGCCATTATTTATTCTTCTTTTCTGTGAAGCTTGTAAGCTTTAATAACTGTCTTTCTTGTTTTTATCAAAATAGGAATTGAACATATGCAAATACAGAAGATAGATGGTGCCATCTGTATAGGACTATATCAGTGCTCTATATTCTACTCCTGGATTTGTGTTTGAAATGTAGTATCATTATCAAGAAGGTGACTTAGGAATATACACATACAATGACCAAGATGCAATGAAAGACAAAAACTAAAAGAAGGAAACGACTATTCTTTTCTTTCTCCTCCTTTTCAGATATTGCTCCAAGATGCTTTAATTAGGAAGCCTAGTTTCTATGTTTTCTTTCTGTAATGTCATTCTTTATTTACTAACACAGCTCTTGACTCTGCAGAGGATGAAACAGGGAGAACATCTTTTCTTCATGTCAATTGAAATGACAATTCCACTGAAAAATCAATACACAGAAAGTAAGAAGCTTTGGAGATCATCAGGTGTGCTCAGGAAAGCAGACCCCTCCACAGTCAGGCTTAACTGAACAAAGACACAGTACAATAGATTTCAGTTATATCTCAGAGAGCACGCTTATCCACACATCCAGTTCTCTGTGTTCTCATACTACATGTCCTCATTAATCAAATAATCAACATGGATAACAACAGGAAAAACAAGAAACAAATTACTCTTTTGCTACTCTTGCCAGTTTTCATTCTACTTCTAAACTGTGTAATTTGGAGACTATACAAACTATACAATGTCTACCACTCTTGGATCTTTTTAGGACTAAGAGTATTTCCAGACTGCATGTAAAAAAAATTTGATAACTGTGACACCTTATAAAAGACTAAATAAATTATTAAAAATGTTTACTGTGATACATTATAGAGCAATTCATAGGGCAAGTCATGGATAACTTGCTCATTAATGAGACTGTCTATAATTGCAAATTCTAAGAACAAAGAAGATATTACTGTAGTGTTATTCCACCAATATGATAGGAATATAATTTTAAATCATACAGGTAGGAACTGTATTCAAACCAAAACCATAGGCAATACCTTAAGGATCTGCCATCTTCTTTTCAGTGCAAGAATATTGACTTTCAATCCAGACAAAGTGAAAACCTCATCTGATCTAGTATCTCCATTCCATATTCCAGGGAATATGCAAGAAATTGAAAAATCATGTATACCTATGCATATTCAGGAAAATGTGTATTTTAATGCTTTTTCAAACCAACTTCTGTACCCCTGTATTGCCAAATAACCCTTCAGCAGGGGATACTGGGCTGAGATAAACTACTTTTAAAATACTTTTTTCTGACTTTGTTGGTGACTAGTTTTACTGCTAATTGTATATTTCCTGATAATGTATATTTCTCAGGTTATTTTCTGTATTTTGCTTGTTACCTGGAGGAATATAATTTACATAATAAAATACCTTATATATTTATATATTCTTTTAAAGTAATTCAGTATAGTACTTGAAGAAACAAAAAAGCTAAAAGCTGAATAGCATATAACTTCCATTTTGTTTTAGGCTTTACAAATGCTTTATCTTTGTACAATACAATGTTACTGTAAATACATATTTAAGAAAACACAGACAGATTTTCCATCCAAATCCGCATTTCCAAAACAACCACTTTTGTGCAGATGATTTGTATCAGAGTACCTTACACCAACAGAAATATGTTTAATAATTACTAATGAAAATAATAAAGGAAGGTAATATTAAAACTTTAAAAACTCATTAATTTAGAAAGATTTGTTAAAAGAACAGAACAGAAATAAATAAAATGTGTTTCCCGGGCTTTTTTCATCTTCAGCTGTAGTTTGTACACACAGAAGACTTTGCTATATATCATTCTATTGGCTATAAATATATGAATATATGGTAATATTTGTTACCACTGCAATCATTGGAAACAGGAACATCTTACTTCTATCTATGATTTTTTAAACTTCTGTTTCTCCTTTATGTATATATCTGTCTGTCTGTTCTTTCAAAGTGTTGGTTATTTATTTTCAATCATACTTATGGAAGCACTTTTACTGCTTTCTCAGGGATGAGTCTTTTCTCCTGTGAGCTCTTTTTTGGTTTCAATACTGTTGTGTCATGTTGTAACATATTAATAGCTAACATTCTGTATCTCCATTTATGTCACCTTCGTTACAGACTGTGATCTGAAATCAGTTCTGAATACTAAAATAATTGTGTAATTTGTAGATGGTGTTATCTGAAGAAAATGTAGACAGATGTTTAAATTTAAATTATATATACCATATATACATATATATAAAGCATTAATACGGTATGAGTACTTCATGCTGCACATCTCCTTTACAATAAGGTTTATAAATGAAAGTTCTAATATCATTTAATAACTACCTTTTGAAGAACATCATGACATTTTTTCCTACGCTGAATGTGTGCAAATACAGAAAGAGAATGATAACATATATTTATTAAAAAATATTGAATTTATATCAGCAAAATGCAACATTTAGTCATGAATACATTCTTATGCTAATTTGTCATAATATACATTATTTATATCTAAAGCCTATTAGAAAATGCTTTTGTTATTCTTGCAGTTAAGAACATAAATGAGTTGTGAATATCTATCATCTATCTATCTATCTATCTATCTATCTATCTATCTATCTATCTATCTATCTATCTATCTATCTATCTATCTATCTCTCTATATATATATCTTAATTTGATATTTTCTTCCTTATTATATAGTTAAAATATAGTATGTTGAGTGCACACTATTTTCTGGGTATTCTCATCATAAACGCTTTAATGAATTTGGCATAAAGCAACAAGAGATACATTTTACAGTCATGCAGCATCAGACTTTATGATAATGTCCAAGTCTAAAAAACACATGAATGTTAAAATTTTTCATGCAAATTTAACTTGATCCAAATTTTACTTTAGAACAAAATATTCTTTTAATAAACAGGTATATAAGTTAAAAGTACCAGGCCTTTTTTTTTTTTTTTTTTCAGATAAAAATAATAAAAACTATTCTATAGATTTTTGAAGTTCTGCTTATTAACAAATTTGACATAACCCGTTATTGCTGAGCAATGGGATTTTTGAACATCTTTTCCTGCAAGCCGTGTAAAGTTCACAGAAAGGAGTTTCCTTCTCTGTGTTAAAAAAGTAACATTTGCATCCTGAGAGCTACTGGACGTTGGGCGGGTGGGGCAGAGGTTCTGACAGGGGTCCATAAATGGATTATACATGAGAATGCTGAATATTGCCACATCTCATGTTAAAGGGGCAAACGTATATACAGTTGAGATCTCTATACAGCAGGGCAGGGCTGTGGGGATCTGAAGACAGGTCCTGCTGGGGTATTGCTGGGGCAGGGCCTGGAGTCTCCAGGGGGCTCACATGGGGTTCTGGGTCCTGAGCCCTGAACAGGGTGGGGAAACCCCTGGAAGCTGTGCAAGAACATTCAGGGCTGTTGGTATCCTCAAGGACATGACAGTCTCCCAGTGCTTGTATAGCTTTTAATAATTAATTAAACAGGACATTTAACATACAGATTCTCAATGGTGTTAAAGCACAAAACAGAACTCTTCAAAACATTCATCAATGCAGGTCCTCAAGCCTTTGCAAGAATACAGGTTTATCTGCAAAGTTAGACTTCAGCTCTATAGTTGGCCAACTAAATTCAGTTTTCTACAAGTAAATTGGACACCTAGGCTACAATAACAGGCTCTAGTCAACAGATTCAGTGGAATTAGAGATCTAGTCAGCCTATTCCAAAGTAGGCACCTCTACTTTGTCATCTGAATGTCTCTGGAGTCTTGGAGTTGTACTACCAAAATTTTCACTGAGTCTTATGGGAGATAAAAGATCTCTTCCACATCTAGGTAACTATATTAAGGACTCTTAAAACTAGTTTCTGAGTTTTCATCAAAATCTTTCCTTCAATTAATTTAATGACAAGAAATTTAAGTGTTTCTAGACTTTTAGACGGTAAATAGCTAGGCAGAGTTTTTTTCAGGGTACTTCAAATGTCTCATCCTACATATGCTGTCCTTCAGATCTCAGTCTCTCTATGGCTCCAAGATCATGCACCTTCTATCGCTATGATGGTCAATTCTACTTTTTTACATGTACTACTAATCTAAATAAGTAGTGGTGAAAGTATTTGCTGTATGTTAGTAAAAATGATCAGTTTTCCTTAAAAAAAAAAAAAAAAAAAAAAAAAAAAAAAAGAATGCAATACGGATTGGTAGTTTCAATGTTTTTAAAAAATACCCACTAAATCTGCATAACCACCTGGCAGGTCAGATTTCTACCTCATTCAAACCACCTAGAAAGATGTTGAATTACATTAATTTCTTTCAGTGTTTTATCCATCCAATCAGTAACCATTTTAACCATCAGTACTTTGTCCCAGGACCAGGAAACTGATACAAATGCAACCCACTAGAACATATTTCATTGTATTCATTGTTCTAGTGACTTTTTAACAAAGACTACTGTTAAGTCCTTCTTTCATTGTTACTCATGCAGCTACACTTATATAAATACATCTTTTATCCTCCTTGTAAAAGGTATTGCCTTTTAAACCCCAAAAGCTATCACATGAAAAACCTTTCCTCAGCAATCTTGTCTTTAAACACATGATTGCCTTGAAGTTCACTGAAACTTGCAACCTGTCACAAAATCTTTCCTACTTTTTTCAGGTTTGATTAAAAGAAAGTCTGAGTATCAAAGAAAAGCTGGATATGATTCACCATAAATTGACTATACTTTGTTAAAAAATAATCATGCCTGCCATCTTTTGATTGTTGTAGCTACTGAAAGAAATATGTCCCCAAAGTGTAATTCTTGTTATTGTGATTAGTATTAAGTAATTTTTAAAATTTCATGTGAAATATTTTGTTAATAACATTTCAAAACCAAACACCACATTCCTCGTGTCTTCCTTAGAAAACGTAAGACAAGATTTTGTGCTTATAAGTTTTAGAGGTTCCTATCATACTTCTAGGAAAAATAGGTGCCTTAACAAGGGTGAGAAATGTGTTTCATCAAAGATGTCCGTATTTATTTTCTCAGACCTCTCCTCTGACTTATTATGTAGTCTATGTGTTTTGTGAATTCAAATTGCACAATTACTGTTAGTTGCCTGGTACTGATTGCTCTCTGGAGGGTAGCAAAAGAATCCATGAGTCTATCACCACACATCCCTTTCCTTGTAATATATATTCATAATATCTTTTGCATTTATTTTTATTAAAGTTACTATATTGTGTTACCTGTTGCTATACTGCTTTTTGTTACTGTATTATATTATACTATATTATTATTACTTCTTGCTTGATCATAAAATAGGATTTAAAGATTCTTATATTTTATTAAAACTTTTTTCTGCTACTGTCCTTTCATAAAAGTCACAATAGTCTAAATTAAAACAAATAGAAAGTCCAGTTTATAATTCATATACTACTTTTTGTTTTCCTACAGAACTTCCCCAACTCATGATAGCACTACACTTTATTGGAGATCAGACAAATTAGGTCCACTCTTTTCCTTTTGCTGATAAAATAATGAGACTCAATCTGTTTCCAAAGACAGGAGATTGTTTAATATGGCACAATCTAACTTTAATTTACAGTTATCACAATTTCTACTTGTCTTCAGTTTTTCTTAAATATAAAATATTGAGATCAGCTGATTTCCCACTTATGCCTCTATACCAGACTCAGGAATACTGTGACAATGTCTTTGGTTCATGTGAATTCCCCACTGGTGCTCTGCTTCAATCACAGGTGACAACCTGTCTCCTTTTTTTATGTGTTGTGCATACCATAACCAGATTTGTACAGAAAAAAAACCCACTAATGTATAGGCTGGACAAGAGCCATGGAAAGCTTTAAACCACTAAACATAAGTGTAAATTCCTTCCTTTTAATTCAGTAATACAGCATCTATTTTATTTTTCCAGTCACACCACAATTCCTTATGACCAAACAGTAATTTCAGGAACTATTTCTTTACAGATTTTGAATTCTGAAAAGTAATTTCTCTCTGATTTGAATATTTTTGTGTGCTTGAACTATTTGTGTTCTGCTGGTGACTCAGAGTTGATTCTTCTCTTCATAGTTCCCTGTTCATACCACTATTGAATGGAATACAGTCTGTTGAACAGTTGGGGAATGCTATCACTGATTTTTAGTGTTTAGAATGGTTGGAAATCAGGCCTGGAAGGTATATATCTGCTTTCATAGTGTGTTGGCCATTTTTATGAACATATATTGTACTGTTATTATTTGAATATGCTTTTCTTCTTTGGTATGATGTTATAAGACTTTATAACACATTAACACATAAGAGTTTATAACACGTAAGAGTTTATAACACATTTACACAGTAAAAGCTAAAAAAAAAAATAATCACAATATATACTAAGCTGTATATGGAGCTAAAATATCATTACAAAACATTTAGATATAGAGTGGCATGAATGTCTTGCTAACAAATATGACAAAAGCCCTTTGCAAAACCAGCCTAAAACAGTAAGCAGACCAAAGTATGTCAGAGACATTTAAACCAATTCCTCTCTCATAATAAATGATAAATCTCTAAGATGAATCGAAGATTCCTTATAAATAAAGGCCCAAAGTCTGACTCTTCAGAGAAGATAGAAGATACTTTTCTATGTAAAACATACCATACATCTACATGATATTATATACTATTCTTTTAAATCTCTGTAGACAAAGACATGAAAGAAAACAATACTGCATTTTAGCGGGGAAAGAAGAAAAGTATGTGGCTAATGCAGTACATAAATAATGAGAGCATAATTCATTGAGACAAATAAAAATTATCACTGAAACTTGTTTGAAAAATATGGCTTTCTTTTTTTCTTATAAATTGCCAAATTTCTATGGACAAAGCTTAAATTGTGTCACAAACAATGATTTCAACAAGATAAATCAGTAATTTATTTCAGTTTAATTATTACTGTAAGTAAACAAGCTGTTGTTAGCCAGCAGTGATCTTGGTAATAATTAATTAATCAGCCTGTTGAATGTTCTAATTTCAATTCAATGTAAAGGTCACAAGACTAAAAAAAAAAAAAATTAAAAAAAAATAATAATAATAAAACAATAAAAATAAAAAGAAGGGAAGGAAGGAAGGAAGGAAGGAAGGAAGGAAGGAAGGAAGGAAGGAAAGAAGGGAGGGAGGGGCAGCATCATGCCAGTCAATAATTTCTTCTTTGCAGTACCCAAAATTCAAAATTAACTTGATGTTTTATTTGGTCATTCCTCTAGCTTCATAATGAATACTGACAGCACATTTAACAGAAACATATTCTATGTAAAATATTACAATATATATAAAATCTCTTACAGTAAGTAAGTGTTCAATCAATTCAGTATCAACATCAGGAGTGAAAGCATATTAAGGGTCTACACCTTCACTATGTTTCACTACATCACATCTGAATAGCCCTACTGGAGTCTGCAAACTACTCCCTAGGTCTCTAGAGGCCAATCTACAAAGATTTGTTGATATTCAGCTTAAAATTTCAAGAACTCTGGTATGTTAACGCTGTTCATCTCTTCTGATCATGATTTAGAAAGAAAGAGATATCCATGGCTGATATGATGAGTTAGGTACAGAAAAGCAGGTGGAAAGCTTGAACAGTGAAGACAATTTTTCCATCAGTAGCTAACTCAGTCTTGCTGGAGGTAGTTACATCTTCTGTGCTAAAGAGGCAGAGGAAGTAAAGAATTCCTGGTGGATAGGGACACTGTTGGAAATATCCTACTGCAAAATTACTTTTTTCCTAAACAGATGTATTTAGCTGAGTTATGAACTACACTCTGGTTTTGCAGATACAGTGTGGCCAATATTAAAGAAGAGTTGGTTAAACTGAAGATTGACCTAAATCTCGGTATAGTTGTATCTTCTTCAGTAACTAGGTCAGGATGGTATTCTGTGAATAAAGTATGAGATATACAAGGTAAATATTAATCTTTGATCATATGAACAGTTCCTGTGTCTTGGTATAAATGGTAGAAAGTAAGCTTCATTGCCTGCCTTGATAAAGTTGTTGTATAGTACAAATATTTCATAATGTACTGAACTCCCATAAATCAATTTGAAATTACTTTACTGTCAAGTTGATAAATCTCTTTTTATCATTATACCTTCAAGGTGATTTAACAGGTTTTTCACAGTGTATAATTTATACCATATTAGGGAGAGATAAGAAAACAAGTGTTCCAAACCAATAATTATTGTCATATTCATTTATAAATTCTGTGATGTTAAAACTTTGAATACAGTGTTGAATAAAGCTTTTAGATACAGTTATGGATAATTATAATTTTAGCGTGTAAGCTCTGAAGTCTCTTGAGTTAGGTACAACTCCAATATACTGTATTCTTTTGTGGTTTATATAACCAGTCTTTCCTAAGACTGGAAACAGGCTACTGGTCAACAGTTAGTATAAGTGTGAATAGTACCTGAACTCACAAGCAATGTTGCACGTTTATTTTTCTCTTGATTTTACTGTCTGTGATAATCTCAAGCAACAGAAACACATGTGCAGGAATACATTCATAAGGGTTGCTGGGGTTATCCATAGTGAGGAAAAGAGATTATAAATTTCTCCAATTACCCAGTTTCTTATCTCCTTTAATTACAAAAGAAATTGAATAATATATTATGGAGTAACATATACAGGTGATTATAAGTGGGCTCATGTAATTTAAGAAGCATAATGTATGCTCATTCGCAGTGGATATATCAGTAAGTAAAGTCATGACATTATGTGTACTCATGCCCTTTCTGGCTTCCAAAAATGAACACAGAGAGGTGTAATTACATTCCAGAGCTACCTGCAAAAACTAGTTTTCTTTTTTTTTTTATTGAAGGAAAATTATGGTTTTGTCACACAATTGGAAGTTATAGCTATTTGATTCCATGCAGACAGTTATCTCAGTATCTGTTAAGTGGATAGCTTATATTCTTTTCACATCACTATATATATACATTTACTGCACAACGAAATGCAGTGCAGGGATTTCTGGCCTAAAACACCCAAGCTACCTAACAAACTGACAGTCCTGTCCTAATACAGAACTGACTCTACTGGCATTTAGCTAGCATTTCTACATGGTTCTTCACTCAGCAGAAAGGTCACCCAGCACCTACCACTGAGAACTGTGCTGCCATTGCTAATAACAGGCCCCAGGTTAAAATTTTGTTAACTTTGCCATACACTAAATGTGTGATGCTCTTGCCTTGGTCAGTCGACTTGCTAGAAAACTGGCTGTGTGAACTATAGTTTTGTGCAAGGTATCTCTTGTTATGATACACGTAATTATCTCGCTTTAAGTGTGAGACAATAGGTTAAGTCTTGAAAATATAGGCACACATTAGGAAAAAACCTCACTAATTGTGAGCTTATGGTCACTGAAGAAGAGACCAGCCTTGAGAGCTGGGAAAAAATTTCTTCAAGAATTACGAAGAAAACATGTAGTAGCCATGTGAGAAAAAATCTCCAAGCAGCAGCAGCATAAGGCCCTTGCCATGGCCCAGGTTATCTGGATGCTGGGGGCTGCCTATAAACACCTCACCATAGGAGAACTTCAGCGGAGGAAAGAGGGGTGGGAAATCATCACCATGGAAGATGTGGTTGCAGAAGCAGCACAGGACAGTGGAAACCAGGTATATGCCCTTATGCTGCCTTCCAGCTCTGGAGTCTAGTTTTCCCTCCATCCCATCCCTCACCTGCTCCCAGACTCCCCTTTAGGGACCCGGGACCTGCCCAACTGCTGTTCCAGACTGCACATGATGCTGCAAGTATGCATATGTGTGTATCTGAGTGCACATTTTTCTCCACAAATTCTGCACATTTTGCCTTTCTAAGGCCAACTGCCTGTAAAGCCAAGTGAGGCAGTTATGATTTTTGGGCAGTAGTGTTGAGCTGCAACATACAGGAGACAATCTTCACCACAGCCTGTAATGCAGACAACAGAACTGAAGCCCCTGACTGTTCAGTACATTCCATAAAATTTCATAACAATAATTAGGTGTTTATTTTTAAAATTAAAATTTAGGCTAGAAAATAAGTTAATTACTCATGATGTTGAGTTCCTCTGGAACTACTAAAATGCACATTGCTCAGAACCAGAAACATCAGTCAGACACTGTTTAGCATTTTTCTCCTGTCTTATGTATAAATATAAGCATACAGGCATACGTTCTGTGTTGTGTTTTAATAAGATCAAGTCATACATCATGATAAAATATTTGCTCTCTCTCTCTTTGTAATATGTATAATAGATTAGATAAATAAATATAAGGGAACCAGTGACTGATCTTTCAAGTGACTTCCAAGTGTACTGCTGAATCTTAATGCAAAATTTAATGAATTAATATTCACTTTAATTAAATATTGCACCATAAATTACAGGTCTTGTTTTATTATGATATCCTAGAAAATTTTTTGTTATCTTTTTCTGTTACAGGGCAAGAATATTATCACCAATATTGAAAAAAAAAAAATCAGAATACAACAGAAGGTGGTTTGAAATATTCACTTTCATTAAAACAAGCTTCAAATCTGAAAGCACTAGAGATAAGACAGTGGGGAGAAAAAAGCCTCACCCAAATTTCAATTAGCAAGACTAGAGAAATCTCAGCTATATCTGCTGTGTAATAGTGATGAGAAAATTATTTTATGCGGTGTTAAGTAGCAAATACATGTACAACTATTTTGTTTCCCCAATGTTATAATTTTAGAGGCTATGTGACCTAGATTATTATTGAGTATGTAAACATACTTCCATATTTCTAATGTGAGAAAGAAGTCTAGACCTACATCAGATTTGATGATGAATAAATGGTGTTAATACATAATAAGGTTGTTTGACTTTTCCCTCTTTATTTTGAACGTTTTTTTGGCAGGAAAAATAAGTATTAAGCCTCCTATTATTTCTTGCTAGTAAATGCACTTTGTAGTGGCACAGGACCTTGTGGCTGGTTTCTCCTCCCATTATTGCCCAAGCATTTAGAAGACCATGAAGTCAGTTTTTCACTGTAAAAGGTCATAAATGAAATAGAATGAAGCAATGCTGACAACAAACACTTTGCAGATCTATCTGAGGCCATTTAAGGGCTGTTTGCTTTTGGATGAAGGATTACCTATTAAATCTGAAAGAGGCTTCAAGCTGAATAAACACCATCTAGTAGGGTCAGTGCTCCTTATTGCCATGCAATAGAAGGAACAAGAATGTTCTAGGTAGATTGACAATGCATCATACATCTAAATCATACTGAAAGGATTAGAAAGTGCTGATGTGAAATGGCAATAACAGAAATGGCAATTTTCAACAGTTTTTTACAGCAAGGATATGGTTAAAAAATAAAAAGGATGATTAAGTCTTTTCTTGTAAATAACAATGGCAGCCTGACCTCTCCTAGAGAGGTGACAAAAGACAATGTACAATATATATAGATTAAGCAAGTTACCGGGTGCATCTATAGGCATGTGACTGTAGAATACTAGTTCATATGATCCTTCCAAGTTATTTCAGTGGAGTAAGATTTTAAAAAAGCATCAAAGAATTTTGTGTCAGAAATAATTTTTTAAGCCATATCCCGATGCTATATACATGGGGGAAAATAAAATCTAGAATGGAGGATGAAGAAATGGGCTTACAATTTGATATTAAGTACATATATTTTTATAATCCTGATCAAGAGGAATTATTGAAATGTGGCATGCTTTTAACTGATTTGAAGAAGGTTTGTGAAGTGTAACCTGGAATATACTTCCATCAGTTATAGGATGTATACTACTAACACATTTATAATTAAGTCCAGGTTCTTGGGTGTCTTTTAACTGATGTTTGATTGTTTTGTATGTCTGTTGATTAAATTCTCAAAAATACTCTCCTACCTTCTTCATTTGACTGTGGCATAAAGGTTCAACATTATGAGTATACTTGAACTATCAAGACATGTGTCACCCTTCATCAGCTTTTATGTGAGGAAATAATATGCATGCCACTTTGATTTAACTAATAAATGTACTTTTTAGACAGAACAAAATACAATGAATGGTTACAAGTAACTTGAGACAACACAATGTGAGATTTTTCTGGTTCATGTCTTCAGAAGAAAATTCTGGAGTAACATTATGGATAGAAATAATTAATTCTCATTTCACCAATTTATTGCCACTGAAATGAGAGTCATTCTTCTCCTATAGCAGACCTTTGACCCCCTTCTGGCACACTATCCTGTGCAATGAATATATGCATATGTACAAGCCTACTCTTGTTATTCTGGTCAGTACTATAAATAATACAGGATACACAATGATTAATATTTTAACTGACCTATAGATATTTTGCATACTCTTAACCTGAGCTTCTAAGGAGCTTTTGAAAGTCAAACTTTTTCCTTGGCTGTGGGTGGAAAGTACCTGACTGATAAAGTCAGCAAGAAATAAGATTGTTTGTAACATAACAATTTCTTGAAGGGAAGTGTATGATTAATTAACCTTCAGAACTAGATCAATGGTGCCAGGTTATTATCCATTTACACGGGTTTTTGTTTGCTTTCTTTATCAACAAGCTATGCTCAGTGGGAAAATTAATGTATATAGAAAATTTATTTTCTCTCACTTTATGCCAAGAGGGTTTAAAATTAGATAATTGTGATAGATTGGACAGCTGGCATCAAATCTGACCTCTTTCACTGTTCGGTTAGAATGCATTATAGTGTATAACATCAGTGCCCCCTACTAGGATAGGCTTAGAGTGCAAGGCAATGGAAACATAATGTTCACACATTATGATACAAATTCTTAAATATAATCTAAGAGTTTAGATTAGTTCTACTATTAGTGTACACTTTAAATAGCATAATGGAAAATATTTCATGTGTTTTGCTGGATATCTGTCCATTTGCTTTTACTAGATTAAAAGCAGGAGATTATAGATCATGAAGGATTTTCTCCTGAATTCTGTTCCTGAATATTTTAATCTTTTCATCACTGCCAGGTTGTAGAATCACAGAAAAACAGAATGCCTGATTATGAGCTTTTGCTTTACCTATGACTTATGTATTTAATTTTCAAAATTATTTTTACTTTTTATTTCTATTTAGATTTGTAGATTCATATATAGTAATGACAACTTTGGGATCCTTTTCTGATTATATTTGAATATATTTTTTATTGAGAATAGTGGGCTGATTACTTATTTCTTCCAATGATGTCAGAACTATTAATCTTTCCTTCAGCTCTGTCATTGGTAATGCTTTAGGCTGCAGTTGAGCTCTGTGTTGAGTATATTAATATGCATGCTGCTGTTTGTCACCACATTTATTTCAGTGCTTTAAATATAACAACCTGCTCTACCCAGAGAAATGGAAAACTCCTTTGTTCAGTGGTAATAGGAAATTCAATTTGTTTAGGATCTTTTAGGACAACAGCCTTTTTGGGTTCACTGTCCCCCATTTTAATATCTTCTTCCACCTTTGTAAGCATAGATTTGGTGATATCCTTTATGTGTCAGTAGAGATGCACCTGTCACTTTCATACACAAACATTAAATTATGGTCCACAGAATGCATGGTACATGATATATGAGCCATGTAATAATTTTTTTCTGCTATTGCTACTTTCTGTTAATTCCTGATACTCTTATTATAAGTAACTTAACCCCAGGCACCAGTACATGTTAAGGTTGGGGCAAGGGTGGCTGGGAAGAGCTCTGCAGATAAAGGATCTAGGGATCCTGTTGGACACCAACCTGCCCATGAGCCAGCAATGAGCCCTTGCAGCAAAAGCATCCTACAGCCTCTTGGGTTGCATTAGGCAAAGTGTGGCCATAAACAAAAAGGAAAGGATTCTCTCCTGCTGATGAGCCCTGGAGTACGGGTCCAGTGCTGGACTCCCCAGTACAAAAGATATAGATTTACTAGAATGAGTCCAGCAAAAGGACATGAATTCATTGCCTAAAATGAGGTTTCTGTAAAATCAGATTATATAATTAAGAGCAGTCACCAACAATATATGCTGTACCAGCCTAAAGCTGTATCTGTGCCTCAGTGACACTATATGGGACAGTCAGAGATACTCTCAGTTGTACCTGTGCTCTCCTCAGAGCCTGCCCTTCCCTGGCAAACAGACAATTTCAGGCCAAGAATAACCTCCATATTGGAACACTTTAAAGTGGTTCTTTGGCAGATACTGCTATATAGGTTCGAGAGCACAACTCTTAGGACCCCAGTTTTAAACTGTGGATGTTGATGCTCTCACTGGGTTTCCCATATGATAAATTTACTCTGTTACCTTGCAAATTAAATCAAATGAGCTTTTCAGGTTTTAGAAATGGTTGACTGCATTTCCTGAAGACATTTATGCTGTAAAGATGCTCTTAGGAAATCTAGTACACACCAATAACGGTAAACTGAAGATTCATGATTAAATCAAAATGAAGAAAATTAAAAATGTCCTGCTTTCTAAGGGTGAACAACTGCACATCAAACTGACTGGTACTCTACTAATAGATTCCTACAGCTCCTCAATATATTCACTTTATTTTGTGCCCATGTGCATTCTAGATTCATGCTTTAATATTCTGACCCCAAGATGGTCATGGCATTCTTTAGTATGAAGGGTAATCGGATGTAACTCTTCACAGTGTCTTAAACATATCCTTTGCAGGTAAAAGTCAACAACTCAAGAATTAACGACAGATCAGATTTAGTTAAATGACATCTAAATAATTATATGACATATTTTTTTCACCAAACTGTGATAACAGTTCAGACTGTCTTTTGTTCATCTGCATTTAGACTTCTGAAGATAAAAGATTTCTTCCGAAACCCAAATTTTCACGTATGATTAGAAAACATGCAGTTTGAAAAGTGAGACTCCAGATTTGACTCAGTTTGATTGAAGGTTTAAATATCCTTCTGAATATATGCTGAGGAAAACGAAGCATTTGTAAGGTATCACAAAACCTCCTTGCACATTAATTTTACAGCCCCCAGTGCAAGTCAGGCATGTTCATTCTTTGTGTTTCAACATAGGAAAACAAACAAACAAACAAACAAAAAACAAACAAACAATGAAAAGCTGATAATACCTCTGTAGTATGTATGTGTCATCTGAGATATGGAGTAAGAACATCTCTTTAGATATTTCTAAAATTCTTGCAACAATAAACATCTAGTTCATCATATACTCACTGAAATACTGCAAGACAGGTTCTTTTCTCTGCTCATTTTCCAAGACCAGCTCATATTCTGAATATTTTTAAAAATTGATGATAGAGATGCCCTAAATGGAATCACGAAAAGGACCAATCCCTTTTTTAGGTCACCCCCCATGCCTTTTCTTTCCAGAATTTTGAAGCAGGAAAATTAGTGATGTAAAATTCAGATATTACATACACATAACTGTAAGTTTTCTCCTTTTGAACTAAATTACCTTCTGGGGATTTATGTTCACATAAAGACTCTTGAATTTTTCTAGTAACAATGAATGAAGTATTACTGTTTGTGGTTCTGATCCTAGATATTTTTCACTTGTCTAATTAGAATCATGCCTTCTCCAAAAAGAAGTCTCATTTTGCTTTCTTAATAGTTCTTTGACTACACAGCTAAATATCTTTATTTTTTCTGTATTTATGATCTGGATTACTGAAAATCTGAAGAAAAATAAAATGTAGAAATATACTTCAATTGAAAAATTAGTAGGGTAACTCATCTCAGTAAACAAGTGTGCTCTGGATTCTTTTCTAATAGAAAAAGGAAATAAATGAGAATGAGGCTATGGAAAAGTTCCTGTCTGCACCTTATTTCATTGTACCTGATACAAGATAACATTGTAACATATCCTTTCAGATACAACAATAATTTAGACAGATTTGCTCTTTTAATTATTAATCACAACACAATAAACCTGTGTAAATATCAGGTTATAGGAAAAAGCCATGTTCCATGCAATTGAAAGCTTGCATTCAAGTGAGGGGAAGAATCTATTTATAGATAACTTCCTTTGAATAGCTCCTCTGAATTAACATTTGGACAAGACTATGAAGAGACAAATCAATCCAATTACATACTTTGTTCTTCCCAGCGGTCTGTGTACGGAGACAATAGGTACTAGTGAGAATTCAGAGAAAGTAGGAAGACAATTTTGTGGCTTCAGCCTTAGATACCCACAAAGAAAATACAAGGGTGGGAGAAACATATATCTGACTTGCTTAAACAGCTTCTGTGATGTCAGAAAAAATTTTAATAGGAATATATTAAAATAGCAGAAGTAGTTCATGAAAGCAGGCAGAATTGAGAGTATATCATACTCCTCAGTGTCTATTTCTGAGACATGGTAGACTCTCAGGTGATGTGACAGTTTTCACGATCCACAGTTACAAGCTTCCCTTTCTTGTTTACTCTAAAGTTTCAAACCTCATGATTACGCAAAATTTCCAGGAAAAAAACCACAACCTGATGGTGATTTAAAGGCAGATGTTTCTGCAGAGATGTTAGCTCACTAGGACCACAGTACATTATTCTTGTAATAATTTGCAGAGAAGTTTAACAGAAGTTCTCTTTCTTTCTTTCTCTCTTGATCTCTCTCTTTTAGTTTTATTTTCTTCATGCATTGAGTAGTTCTTACAGTCTATTGTCTAAACTCATGTGTTCCAAATGTTTCAGCTTGTTATTTCAAAGGGAGACTATACTCTGTGAAGAGGTTTATTTATTTATTTATTTGTTTATACTGAGTAATATTTAAGGGCTACTCTTTTTGGTATATTATTCATACTTCAGTAACCTCCATGTTAGTTATTTTTAGAGTGCCATATTATAAACATATTAAGGTGTTAGTATCTGTTCAGAATGGTGGGATTTGATGGAACAGTCATTGAAATTGCAATTATGAAAGAAAAACACTGCATGTAGATTTTAATAGGATTATGTACTAAAATGAATATGTGCATTTACATTTATGCACTGTCAAACCTGACTTTCTTCTGAGATCTGGAAGCTTTATTTTCCTTCATAAAGTAAAAGTAGAACTAGCAGAAACAGAAATCAAAACTAATACAATGAAGATTTCAAATTATTTTAAGTGCCATGTCAGAAAAATAAATAAATAACAAAACAAAACAAAACAAAAAAAAACCCAACCTACTGAAAAACGTTGGCAAAAGAAATTAGATTAAATAGAAGTATAAAGAAGCTACAAAGCCCATATTCCCTTAGAGTAAAATGTCAGTCCAAGTAAAACATGAATATGAAGCACAGTCTTACTCTTTTTTTAGATTTGTCTTTAAACTGTTCAGGCTTAATTTTCTTCCATTAACATTGCTCAGATACAACCAAGTATTTCCCACTCTAATACTCAAAAACCTTAAAATTACAAGGGAAATAATCCACATATGTTTGTACAGATCAACTATGACTTATGCCAGGAATACATTGTTTAAATCTGATTTGCCACTGCAGACTTCAATGTAGACAAGATGCATATAACTTTATGGTTCCTTTTACCAACATATCTTTTTACGCCCTCATAGTTTTCCCTTCTTTAAGGAAAAGACTGACATTGAAAACAATGTAACAAAATACAGTAAAGAAATCAGAAATCAGAAAAAGTTTAAAGCACTCCATATCATATGATGTGCTGCTCTGAGGATTTTTACACATGGGTTATATTCTGCTTGTCAGATTGGTTTGTCAGTAAATTAACTTTATAACAGAAATGGAGGCCACCTAAACCAGCATTTCTCCATCTTTTCTGTTAGATTCTACCTCCTAGCGTATTATGTGTACATTTGCATGATTCATGCAGCTGCATAATATTACATACACATATATCTTTCTCCAAAACCACACTATAGTCAGTGCTTACTTTTCAGACTCAAACATTCCTCAAAAGTTTCTATTCATTACTCATCCTTCCACCACCCAGTTAAGCCCCGTGCAATGCGCTCACTGTCTCCACTGGTTAATTCTGTACAAATTTAGCCAGATGTGTGTTCAACACATCTTCTTCCTTTTTATCTCATTGACTCTTTCAAATTTAAATAGAAGTGCCGAAATATGGTTATATTTGCTATGCAGGATAATTTTTTAAACATTCTTTCCTGAATAAGAAATTTTTGAAAAAAACCCACTTTGTTAGGATATTACTGCTGAAAGAATACTATGTACTATGTTTTCTTCAATTAAACTTTTTATTCTATGGAGAATTGTATAATTTTTGGAAGCTTTAAGAATCCAAATTTCGCTAAACTTCAAAGGCAGTTTAAGGTATGCAACATATTCTGAAAAAACAGAACTAACATATCTAGATAGATAGATAGATATAGATATATATATTGATATCCAAGAATACCATATTTTCAAATGGAAAACTATTTAGAAGAACAAGTCAGTTCTACTGTTTTCATGATGAGAAATTTCTGTGGAAGTGTGAGCACTTAAACACAGATAATATTTAAAGAAAGAGGAAAAACAAACAATGCCCATTCCTGGCCTCCAAGGGAGACTGCTTGAAAAATAAAGGAGAATGTGTATTGATCAGAGAAAATCTGCTTGCTTACTAGAGCTGTTTGCAATCTCATCACCCATTCAGATTAGACGCTGAATGAATTATGATCATCAGATCACAGCTAAGTAAAAATGTCATAAGAAAAGTGAAGAAAAAAACAGAAGAAATGCTCCCTGTCTGAGAATTAACAGCTTCCCCAAAGGTCTGACAGATATCTATCTGCACGAGCACAATAATTAGTCTGCTGGGAATACTCTTCCAGGAAGAGAAGTGGTCAGTCATACTGTGGGATACCTCTGCTGATTTCAAGCTCAGTAGCTTATTCTTCTCCCTAAATTGCCACTACATCTCTGGCATGAACTACTCACTCTTGATGATGACAGCATTATGGACACTTTCTTCAGCTATTTATCACATACAGTTGCTTAGTTGAACGGATTTAGTTGAATGGACTCTCAGGTATATGGACTTGGATGAGTGAAAAATCAGTACTAAACATGCCTTCTCCTTACTAAGACGAGACATAATATCAACCAGCACAGTACTAGCATGGTTATGTGGACTGAGCCACTGAGCTCCTTTGACTCCAGTTTTTTGCCCCTAGAGCTTCTATTTCTTTGTTAGCAGGAACTTCTATATTGCTGGTCCTCCCATTCTTAATGGTCCTCATATTCATGTTACTGCTGTGTCACATATCACCTTTCTTGGGTACCTCTTTCCAGCTCTTCCCATTTGAACTTCTGTCATTTTGAAAATAATTTCATACCCTCCCAGAATATCATGTATAAATTATTATACAAAAATTATATAATTAAAAAGAGAGAGAAACAGAGTAGCTATTCATCACCTGCTCAAGACTTTGTTTATATATCCCATTGGTAGGAATATGATGGAGGGTCAGTCCTATTAACACACCATCATTTTGTCTTCATCTAATTAACGAAGTTGCTAATCTTCCCTGTATGATGACTGGATGCTGTTTAACATTGTATTCTCTTGAGAGGAAAGATCTTCCTTGTCATCTGGATGAAGTTTGTGCAGTAAGCAGACACTCATTTCTTGTATTAACAATTCAATGTCCTGCTTGGTTTGAGTGACTAACAGTCCTGTATGTGAGGGACCACTGGGCAAATCTATTTATCTATGGGAAACACAAATGCTTGCCTAATCAAAAGTAAATGGCATTTTGAATAAGGATTATGATGGTATAGCCCATTTCCCTTTATATTTTGTTTTAAATTTTAGTTTTTATAACATGATCTGAAAGTTTAGTAGTCTAGGAGGTTCACATAGACATATAAACTTCAAAGAAATTAATGTTTAGCACTCTTCTTCTGTGGTATCCTATCAGTAGGCACTATTAAGTGAACTTAAACAGATGAGGCATTTTTAATGCATACATTTTAATCTCAGTGTTTCAAAAGTTATGGCAAGATAAAGGACAGTCAAAGTTTACAATGACCTGGTCTTTCTTTCTATAATATAGAACATGTTCTGTAATTTAATCAGTATCAAAAAGCATCTCTGTGGGAGTTTATAATATCAGCCAAATAATTTCACTGTATCAGTGGCATAATACCAATTTTAAAATTATATATGTTGTATAAGAAAAACAGTTCTACATCACTGAAATTAAATTTGATTTACACTTGTGGATAAGCTGCTAAACATTTTGATTGAATATATGTTTAGTAGTATTTAATATAGGTTTAGTAGTATTCTGTGGAGGAAGAATGAGTGGTTATTCTTGAAAAAATAACAAGTTGCCCTATATTGTAATAACAATGCTTACAAATACCAAAACATAGCTGTTTTTTTTTTTTTTATTTTTTTTCTTTTAATTTTTTTTTTTCTGTACTTCTAGTACAGAATCACAGAATCATTCATGTTGGAATAGACCCTTAGGATCATTGAGTCCAACCATCAGCCCTACTCTACAAAGTTCTCCCCTACACCATATCCCCAAACATCTCATCTAATCAACCCTTAAACACATCCAGGGATGGTGACTGATTCCACTGTCTGACCACTCTTTCTGTGAATTTTTTTTTCTTAATGCCCAGTCTAAACCTCCCCTGTTGGAGTTTAAAGCCATTCCCTCTTGTTCTATTGTTAATTACCTGTGAGAAGAGACCAGCCCCAACCTCTCTACAATGTCCTTTCAGGTAGCTGTAGAGTGATGAGGTCTCCCCTCAGCCGTCTCCTCCTCAAACTGAACAGTCCCAGCTCCTTCAATGACTCCTCATAGGATCTGTTCTCCAGGCCCTTCACCAGCTTTATTGCCCTCCTCTGCACTCTGTACATAGAAAAGAAACATGGAAGAGATGTTGAAGATTAAAAATAAATATTGCCATTTTCATGTAAGTACAGAGATGATAACTGAAACCCTAAAATATATTAAACAAATTCTGTGTTGCATATAGATAAAAAAGACTGTTGATATAAATGTGATTATTGTACATAACTGATGTGTCCTTTCAAACCTGACTAACATAATTTTTCAAGGAAATGTTAGTGTCTGTCAGTTTCTTCTGTGTGAGAGGCTAGTGAGTGGGCACTGACCTCCTCTACTCTTATCCAAGTCAAACAGTGACACCATGTTGTTTAAATTTTTAAGAAACATGTTTTACCTTCACATTTACTAGTGAAGTCAGAGTGGCTTTGCCTGAAAGAAGCTCTGGATGTAATAACATTTTGATATTATAGAATTCTTTAATATATGTGCTATAATAGTGAAAATATTATAATGAAAGCTATGGCTTTTATTAAATCTCAAAGTCCCCCCTTTTTTTTGGTTCATTAAGTACATTCCTGAACTTTAATAGTTGAAATTCACAGAATCACAGAATTGTCTAGGTTGGAAAAGACCTTGAAGATCATCCAGTCCAACCATTAAAACAACATTGGCAGTTCCCAACTACACCATATCAACCCGACTCAAACACCTCCAGGGATGGGGACTCCACCACCTCCCTGGGCAGCCCATTCCAAAGCCCAACAACTCCTTCTGGAAAGAAATGCTTCCTAATATCCAGTCTAAACCTTCCCTGGAGCAACTTGAGGCCATTCCCTCTTATCCTATCGCTTATTACTTGGTTACAGAGACTCATCCCCAGCTCTCTGCAACCTCCTTTCAGGGAGCTGTAGAGGGCATTGAGGTCTCCCCTCAGCCTCCTCCACACTAACCACCCTCAGTTCCCTCAGCCATTCTTTATATGAAACTTAAGAATAAAAGTGATTTTTGAAAGTATTTTTTGCCTTTATTTCCTTTTTTTTTTTTTTTTTTTTTTTTTTTTTTTTTTTTCCCTTTGACTGTTTCTCACCATGCCTTTGTTGGTGATTCACCTGACATTACATTATAGGATGCTGAATATTCACGTTGGATAGATCTTCTCATTTCCATGTATGAATTACTGTGTATGACATACAGGCAAGGACAAAAACCTTTATTGGTGTATAATGTAGATCTCCACTGTAAAGTAAGCCTTTTTTCACCTCAGCTGTTTTTAACTGAAAGTAGTGCTACAGAGCAGAAGATGAATATAAGAAGCAGCTATTTCAGTACAGTACTTAAAAGTGCTGTTGAGCAGGGTAATTCACACCCCGCATCAAGGCCTTTGGGACCTGTTGGGGACTCTGGTACAAATAAAGTATTCATTTCATCTTAATGACTTTCCTACTTTCTGAAAAGTTTATATTTATGGATATATTGCATATATTTCTTCAGTAACTTCTCTTTCTAGTTCATATATGTAAAACAGTGAAGAATGCCATGCAGTATGCATGATTTAGTGCATGTAATCTTATAAAATTGCATAAACGGTCCCAGAATAATGGACAAGAAGAAAAGCAGTTGTTGAGTATTCTAAACATGCTGGAGTTTGATACTGCATTGGCAGAAGAAACTGTTATTACCACTGGTAAATGGAACATGTTAAACAGAAAAGGGAAAAAAAAAAAAGGACAAAAAGATGTACAGTTTTGCTTTTGAGCAATGTTTTCTATTTCTAAATCTTAAGATCAAAAAAGTGGTGGAGCTATTTGCATTCAAAACTCAGACATTTTGGATGGTCTGCTTAGTTCAATAAGTATTATGATAGAATTAGTTCTCTTTGAAGGACCAAACTTAATAAAATAGATCCTTATTACTGAGCATAGTTAGTGTTATACTGATGTTCTGCACCTTTAGCATCTAGACCATGGGAAACCTTTTGAAGCAGCAATTTGTCTTACACCTGTGGTCAATAAGTCTGAAGAAAAAGTAGAAATAAGAAGACTGTCTTCCACACTGAAATGAAGTCTAATGACAAACTTTTTCTGGAAGTTAGACTACACTACTCTCCCAAATTCAATAAAAGGTATCTTATGTAAAATTTAGCCTTAAAAAGGGAATCCAAACCCAACTTTTTGTTATTTAGGCAAAATAGGAGAATGCAACATTTAAAAACCAACAGTGTAGGACTCTGAATTTAAGGAAAAATAAGGTACAGATAGGCAATTTTTTTTTATTAACAAAGAAAATAACTTACCAGTCTGTGCAGTCTTGTAAGAGATTTCTGCTGTGGGTCTGAAGAAACTAAGTTACAAAATAGGAAGCAGGCAGAGAGAACTGTTTGTGGAAACAAGGCCTGCCCAACAGCTATGAAGCAGATATAATTTTTTATAGAGATAATAGATATGCATATACTAGAAATAAACTGGCAAAAGCATGTAACTGATGAACCTTGTGACCCATACTTCACAGCAACACTATGTATTTTAAGCTGTAATTTATTTAAAGTAACTTGAGAAACTGATGTTCACTTTGAACGTGAGTTGTTGCACAATACTTTGTACTATGGTGATTAAAATAACAATGTGTTTTTACATTTACGCTGTTACTTTCATTCCTTTGGAACTGTCAAATTGAGTCTTGTGCAGGAGGCTTTGATTAAAAACTATGTGTAGACAGAGTCTTAACAACCAAAAACCAACATAAAGCTCTCTTGCCCTTCTGTGCATTCTTTCTATTCTTTCTGTGGATAAGAAATCAGATGGAGAATTTCATTATCTCTTTAGACAAGGCTTTTGATAATGCATCCCCACTGGGTCTATGTATGTGTATAGTGGTTTTCTTAGAGCAGATGGAATGTGAAAATGTCTTGGCAGATTGTTTAATATCCTGAGAGCCTGACCAAATCTTATTTTCAGTGTTGTAGAAAATTCAGTGCATGCTCTTTGCTTTATCTGATGTACATTTCAAGTTTTCAGGGGAGTACCTATATATATTTTTAATGTCAATGACACATAAATGCTGGTTGTATTTAATGAAATAATTATACACATGGTAAGAAGCAAGTTTTTTCTCTCATTCCTTTTTTTTTTTTTTCTTTTTTTTTTTTTTTTTTTTTTTCCCCCACAGTTTTCCATTATTTAAAAAAACACACTCCAAAAATAAGGAAGCTGCAAAACCAATACTAATGAAAACCTTTATAATATGGACTATAACTTGCTAGGATTGAAAGAATAAGGGCATTCTCTGAATGTAGAAGGGGTGTGGGGGTACGCTGTGACCTTTCTATGATCTTTCTAATACACCCACCACCTGGTTTAGGAAAAAAAAAATCTACTGCTATAAAACACATAAATTTCATTAGATTAATCTGAGTCTCTATAAATTACATGATTAGATTACATGTTCAAAGTCAGCTATGGAAGCAGAGGAAGACAGAAGTAAGAAAAACAGCACACGGAAAAAAGAATGGTCATTTCTGTTTTTTCTCCCAAAGGGAATGCCCCTTAATGTGTTTGAGAAAAATTATCTGTGAAGTCTGACAGCTTTAGTTACATAGATAGTTTAATTGCAGTCTGAACTAATGTTTTATCCTTTTCATGCTTATGCAGAAGCTAAATCTGAGAGTCAGACACAGATAACACTGAAAAAGAAATTAAAATGGCTAATTAGAATTTCAGGATAACTCTACAGTGTACAACCAGGTCCTTGGCTCAGTTTGGTTTCAACTCTTTAACAAGTCAGGCTAAAAGCTCTCCAATCATTTATAGAGGCGTAGAAAATCACCATTCTAGTGTGTAAAGCTTTTTTTTTTTTAATGCTTTTGATTCTTTTTGTTAGAAGACCCACAAGCAAGGATAGAATAATCACATTTCTCCTCAGGAAAACATTAGAGACATATGCCCCTGTCCAGGATGTTCTCTAGTTAAACAAATAGTATCCCTGATGTCCATGTGGAGAAACTGCTAATGAGACTCATTCTGGTTCCATTAATATGTCCTGAAATTTATCATGTGATCTATCATCTATTACAGACTATATAATTTATGATTAGACAAGATGCAAATGGCAGTAAGTGAATGTCACCATATTTCATGCTAGGTGTCCAAACAAAACCTTTCCAGGGGTACTGTCTGGAATTATAAAAAAGTTTTAATGCCTTTCCAAACAGAATTTTTTAGGCCCTTAGCATCAAAATGCCATATCTTCCTATTCTTATGAATCCTTTCTGTACTTCAAAGACATTTGAAAAAGCAAGCGATAAAAGAATGGTGTGAGTCAGTTCTTGTCTCAAATTATAGTTGCAGAAGGAACAACTGACTCCCAGCTTTTATATGACTGTCAGACTGGTGGCTTAGTGTATAAACCAGACTGAGTTTTATCTGCCCTACATTTTTTTCCATATGGGAGGTTTTAGCTATTTCAGGCTAAAACAGACACAACCTTCATCCATTTTGTAGAAACTGGGTTATTTTTTCCAGAAATAGCCTAAAGACAAATTAAGTTTAAGATGTAGCAGAGACGATGAGCAGATGATAACCCTATCCTTACAGAGTTTGCTTAGAGGAGGTACACATACCTGCATTAATTTCAATTTCAGTGTTTAAATAGTTTCTCTCAAAGCAGTTTAGGCTCTTCACCCTTTTTTTGAGAGTAGATTTCTCATATCTCATACTTTTAAATAGTTCCCCAGAACAGTGCGTATTTTATTTGTTTTTACAAAACCAGATATTTCTGACAATAAGGGCAGAATCCAATAACAAAATGGGGACATGTAAGTTTAGATGTCTAAGTGAGAGTTATAACCAACAGAGTATGTTGTAGCCAACAGAAAACAGTGAGTAGAATGGAAGAACTCTTCACTTCATTGTGAAGAAGGTATTTATGTTTGAACAGATGAACAGCTGTCTAGGCAAAATAAATTCTATTAATTAGTGTTCCACTATTCACAAAGGGAGCTGATACATAGACACTTCTGTTTACATCTCTGCAGCCTGAAACTTTGAATACCATTGTGGAGGGAAGTTGATGGGGTGGAGAAGATGGGCTAAAAGTCCATTTGATGTTTCTGAAATATGTGGATTTGAGGCCTGTTGAACAGAAAATGGGAATTAATTTTGGACTTCCTTATTTGCGGAGTAGTCTGACTGAAGTTTTTGCAAAAGGGCAGAAAAATGGCAGGTCTTGCTTCTCAATGCAAGTTTTTCTTGATTTATAGAGATAGGGATTTTTAATAAGGAGTAAGGAATGAGGTAATATTTTCCTTATTGTTCCCCAATCTATTCCTTCAACTCTGAATGCAAAGCTACATAGCATGTACAGATTTTTCTCAGTGAGGTTTTCTTTAGAATGTTAATTTCTTGTTTATGTTGCTTTCCAAAATCATAAAACCTGAAATCCCATTCAGGATTTAGTTTAAAATTAGAGTGAAGAGGTTTAATTAGCCCTGAATTTCTTTGGCTAGGCCAGGTTAGGACTTACTTTATTTGAAAAACAAGCTTTAAAGAAACAAATTGGGTTGTTAGGATTTGGATTGTACATGGCCATGTTCTGCAACTAAGTACTTTATAGCCAAATATAGACCTCAAGAAATGTGAGAGTTCCATGATTTTCTTTCAGAGAAACTAAAGCAGAAACTCTAGCCTAAATTTTCTCCTACTCTATTGAGAACAGTAGAGCAGCCCTCTGATTTTTTTTTTTAATTTTCTTTCACTGTTAATATCTTTCACACCTCCTGCATTTAATTTTCAAAGCCTTTATCTTCTCTGTCATTTTGGCCTTCCCACACTGCAGACATTAATTAATTTCAGGGAAAAAAAATTACTTTTACACTACAGTGTTGTGGCTAGCACAAGGGTACCTTGCTAACACCTGATGACCCATCCTATCTGTAGTTTCACTCAGTCTTCAGAGAGTACATTCAAGGCAGAAGGCGAGTTATTGCAGAATCAAGACTGTGAAGAGGATGGTGCTGGGGAATGGTGGCATGCATTGTGACTTCTCACAGAGTGTCAAGGGTCAAAGACAGTGTTCTTCCTGTCATCCAGATATCTTCCTGTAATGAGGGAATAACAACACCTTCTCCTCATCTCCTCCTCCCATATCCACAGCAGATAAATAGTGAATGTCCAGGAATGGCTTCATTCTTGGTGGCTTTCTCCAACTCTTGTGAAGGTTATGGTACTTTGAGGGAAAGAGAGAAAAAAGAGAAAGACTCTTGGAAGATGCAGAGTAGTCTGGCATCACTATTTGAAGGACATGGATACCAGCATGAAGACCAATGGTAGCAAGAGACTCTGAAGATGGAGTTATAGTGATAGCTTTTCCTGAATGTCTCCTCCATCTTCCTCTGGATGAAGAATTCCATATTCTCAGGTATCAAGCACAGCTATAATTCTGGAGGAAAGATGATCAGTCATTTTCAGTACATTTTTTAAAAAAAAAAAAAAAAAGCCCTGAAAAGTTACCTGCTCTAAGGAAATAAGTGTTCTGTCCCTGTCACGAAGGACATATGACAAAGAAGATTTATTGCCATCTCACAGACCCCTCTCTAGGTGCAGGAATTTGGTCAGAATATGAAAACAAAGCAACCTGTCTCAGGATGTCATTGAAGCCTCATATCCTGTCTGCCCGATATCATATGCATATTCCTTCTCATGGATTGTGGAAGTCATGTTTGTTTCCAGGTTGGCCCCCAGACAGAGGCAATGGAGGGAAGTGGGGTGTGTGTGTGGGGTGTCCACTTAATTTTTGATTTTAATATTTCATAGTGTTATAGGCTCAGTCATGTTTGTCATTTGCATGAATCAGGTTAATGCTGTAGTCTCTAGAAAGGTTTGTGTATAAGCTGAGTCTGCCTTTGTCATACCATATTGGACAGTATTAGATACAAATTAATTCTATGTTAGGCCTCTGGTTTGGTCCTATTAATGCAAGCAAATTGGCAGATTTGAAAATGTTTTATAAACAATGATACGAATAAATTATTAAAGACTAATTAAATATTTGAAATTTATTTATTATCTGATAAATATAAATTAATAGGGAGAAGGAAGATCTGCCTGTTTCCTGACTTCCTCTGTCCTGCAATTCTTTCTATAACCTGACTCCTATTTCCTTTATTTTCTCACTTGGTTCTGGCTTTGTGCCACCTCTGTGCTGGAGCGCTATTCTGTAGAGTTACATTTCCAAACAGGATGCAGATATTATGGAGATAGTGTTACTTCTTTATCTGTTTTATAGTATTTCTCTATGTATTATGTACCCTGAGTTTTGTAAGCATCTATGCCAGACTGTTTTTCACTGCCTGAAGTGCAGTGTTAGGTTTTGATGTTAACCTTCATCCATAAATCCAAGAGAACTTCAACTGAGAGTACTGAGCTGAGCTTACACTAAAATTGTCAGAGATCTCTTGGAGTGAGTTACAAAACTTCATGAACCTTAAGAAGCTATTCAAAGTTGGAAAAAATGACTTAGGAGAAAACACAGTGGAACTGATTTAATTAGGGCATTTCACAGTAATTTTAGTTCTTTATTAACTCATTGTCTATGATCTGTTTTATCCTAGTCAACATATAATAAATGGAGAGAAAGCAATCAATCAATCAATAAATCAGTCAATCAATAAATAAATATTTACTTTAAATGAATGGAAAAAAAGTATTCTGCTTGTGGGGTCTGTATTGGTCTGAAATGTTAAAAGAAAGTACATCAAGATTTTACAATATGTCTATTACATATTACACTAGCCAAGATGTTTCTCTCTTTTATTGCTGGATGGCTTGTATATTTTCTTTTTATAAGGATGCATAATCAGGTTGCAGATCCCACAGTATCCCTATTTTTAATCAGTTTTCCTGTTGAGAGCAGAGTTGACCAACACCTTACCTTAGTCAACCTTAAAACAAATCATAACTTCCAGACAGATGATTATTACACCCTGAGTCATAGATCAAAGTTGAATGTTTGGTAAAAGACTAGTGAAGTACACATTTACTAGAAATTGTAGAAAAGACAAAATAAATGGTAAGATAAGAAAGGGGTAGATTTTATGTAAACAGGTTCTACCATACTTTATTAAAAAAATTTTAAAAACCCAAACCAAACCAACCAAACAAACAACAAAAAAACAAACCAAAACAAAATCCAGGCAAAGAACACAAGATACTTAAATTAAAAGTTATAGTTGTTACTACTTAACCAGAGAAAAAATTAAGAGAATCATAGAATGGTTTGGGTTGGAAGGGACCTTCAAAATTAATCTAATCCAACTCCCCTGCTGTGGGAAGGCACATCTTTCATGAGCTCAGGCTGTTCAAACCCCATCCAACCTAACCTTGAATATTTCCATGGATGGGGCATCCACAACTTCTCAGGGCAACCTGTTCCACTATATTACCACCCTCATTTAAAAAAAAAAAAAAAAAAAAAAAAAAAAAAAAAAAAAAAAAGGTCTAGTTTATATCCAATCTAAATCTACCCTCTTTCAGTTTAAAAGCAGTGCCCCTTGTTCCATCACTACAGGCCTTGGCTTAACTGAAGTGGTAGCTAGAACTGGAAATACTGTTCTTTAGAGAAAATAGGTTATGTTTACAAGAACTGTTGCAAGCAGAGTTCATCCATCACTTCTTTCTCCTTCTGCAAGTGGGCTGGAATAATTGTACCTTGTTTTGTATAGTTTAAGATATTTTGGTGCCTAACACTGGATTTCAATTAAATCAGTTTATTTTCTGATGGCCTAAAAAAGATGCTATTGGATAAAATATGAGTCTTTCCATTAGTTTCAAAGAGTTTCAATACAGCTTTCTACAGACAGGGAGGTATGGAATGTGTTTTGTCTTCAGTGTAGGAGTTTCAGGCTTCAAAAGTTCAAAATTTGTCATAGCAGAGTAAATAATTGTAACTTTTTCCTTGGACCTTTATATATATGACTATTCAAAGCTCATCATAAAATGACACAGTAAAATAAAGTGCAAATACATTAGCAATGTGATGAACATTCAGTAAAGGAAGATCAAGATTGTTATTTTACATAGTGACTTTACATTCTTCAGCTTGGTATTATAATTATAATAAACATTCTAATATCAATATTCATAATGCATTAAGTTCTGTTCCATATTAAACAGTGGATGATTAAATTAAATACAACTTTAGCATCTCATTTGACTCTCTTTTACAAATCTGAACAGACCACTTGGGTGGAAGTGCAGTTTATTGTGGTTTATAAAATGTAGTACCCTGTTACCACTACCATTTGTGTTTCCTTACAAAGTCAGTACTGTGAATTTCACTGAAATGCAACCCCCCAGCCCCCACCATCCTGTACTGTGAGGCTTGCGGAAGACATTGTGTTCAAGAAGTTGGTGTTCTTGGATAGTCCATGTATGCTCTACTGGGGTTCCTACTTAGGTCTTGAGAAGTCTGTATGCAATTAATACAATCTGCAACTTACAATATCTTTAGGAAAGACAAATTATAGCAAGGAGTGGAACTTATTTATCCGGACTTGGAGCCATCCCACTGCATGAGTAGGATCTAGTGACCCACATCACAGCTAAGCTGAGGAGGCACAAGCCCGTGCTACACCATGCTGCATGTACAACTAGGTTCTGTCCAATGCTACAAAAACATGGGTGTCCAGCATCTGATGGGATGTACAATTTACTCACTATCTGTGTTTCCTATTTGTGTTTTCCTTTTCGCTTCTAAAAGCAGTTATCTTTTTAAGGTATTTGGGTTTGGGCCTTTCCTATGGAGATCCAAAGTCCTGCACTGATTCAGTCTCCCCTCACCCTTTCCCAGTGCAGAACTTCCTTCCCAATATTTTTAGCTCAATTCCAGAACAAAAGTCTTGGATCATAATACTAAATTAAAACAGACATTAGAAACATTAAACTAGATTAAGAGAGAAACTAACTTTATTTCATGATTACACTCACTATTCTGACCTTGAAGTGTTTCAAGGCAATTTTAAATTCACTCCACAAAGCAAGTTGATGTAATAACAGGAAGCCTTAAGTTGTTAAAGATTTTTACGTCTGTAAATGAGTGACATTTTCTTTTATCTTATTTCCCAAAATTCTTATAATGCCCTTATGAAATTCTGACTGTACAGATTTAGTTATTACCGGTTTGCCCTGCCAAGGTGCCAGTGCTAGTGTACTGTTTGGTGATGCAAACCTGGCTAAAAAAGCAGCACAACTGAAATTATTTTATCCAGAGTCATCTCCTGTTTATAACAAGTCTACAAATATTACTTTTGTTATTTAACTATGACACAAAATTTGCTTCATAATAAAATCACTAAGTAAAACTGAGG
Organism: Athene cunicularia; assembly: GCF_003259725.1. Lineage (NCBI taxonomy): Eukaryota > Metazoa > Chordata > Aves > Strigiformes > Strigidae > Athene > Athene cunicularia. The sequence continues at coordinate 75,098,458 of NW_020799091.1, read as the reverse complement.
TACCAACCCACTTTTAAATCTCAACTACTAATACTTAACTGTTTGGAACATGTTTATATGTGTAGTTCAAAAAAAACTTCTTAGAGGCAGAATGAATGACAATTTTGTAATTAAGACCTCATTTTCATACATATTGAGTTATATCCTAGAAGTAAATGATAAAATGGTAGTGGTTCAACACTACTTGATAGATGGTAGTTTTTATTTGTATGTGATGCTCAGCAAGAGTCCTGAAGCTTTTCATAAAGTATAAGCACACCTGAAAACTGTTTGTCTGATTCGTGATGGAAATGAACAGAATCACTGTCTTGTTACTGATGAGACTTACCAGCTGGATGTGTGGAACATAACAGTTCCACTGGATAATACCTGTAATTAGGAAACACAAGAATGCTTTCAGGCTCTTACAATCCCATGCATACCCCAACTGAATATCAGTATACTGTCATGATACAGCTGTTGCCAGATGACAGCTATTGTCTACACTTTCACTTATCATAGAAGTTAAGCATGTAGACAGTGATAAGAAAGTGAGTATTCCATCTTCACATCCTAGAAAATAAGTCTGAATGCAGTCTTTGCCACAGGAAGATTAATTATTTAGACCCTCTTCCAGTCTTGTCATCATGGATTGACGTGTTGTCATGCTATTAAGAGCATCACAAAAGAAACAGCAGTAGCTTTGAGCCACCTTTTTAGAATGTTAGAAGGTGAAGGGACTTGCTCAATTGCAGAGCACAACAATATTTGCTGTATGACCCAGTAAATATACATTTTTTTTTATTTTTTCCTTTTATTTTTTTTCTTTTTAAAATTGGCTAGATTGTATCATTCAGTGTTGTATATATGTTTATATAATTCAGCGCATAATTCAGACAGATTAAAAAAAAAAAAAAATATGTACAACTTATTATCTTCCCAACTGGCTTTCCCTTTCCCTTTCCCTTTCCCTTTCCCTTTCCCTTTCCCTTTCCCTTTCCCTTTCCCTTTCCCTTTCCCTTTCCCTTTCCCTTTCCCTTTCCCTTTCCCTTTCCCTTTCCCTTTCCCTTTCCCTTTCCCTTTCCCTTTCCCTTTCCCTTTCCCTTTCCCTTTCCCTTTCCCTTTCCCTTTCCCTTTCCCTTTCCCTTTCCCTTTCCCTTTCCCTTTCCCTTTCCCTTTCCCTTTCCCTTTCCCTTTCCCTTTCCCTTTCCCTTTCCCTTTCCCTTTCCCTTTCCCTTTCCCTTTCCCTTTCCCTTTCCCTTTCCCTTTCCCTTTCCCTTTCCCTTTCCCTTTCCCTTTCCCTTTCCCTTTCCCTTTCCCTTTCCCTTTCCCTTTCCCTTTCCCTTTCCCTTTCCCTTTCCCTTTCCCTTTCCCTTTCCCTTTCCCTTTCCCTTTCCCTTTCCCTTTCCCTTTCCCTTTCCCTTTCCCTTTCCCTTTCCCTTTCCCTTTC